>NC_069677.1:48892500-49122500 GCF_023699985.2 Odocoileus virginianus | reverse complement strand
CTTCTATTCTCTTCTTTAAATAGTCCATTAAGTACACATTTATCATTAATGTATATTCAGAAATATTCCCAGGATACTATTGGATTATCTTATTTTTTTCTTCAAGAAAATATAAATAGTAAAACTTTAAGTATCTTGTCTATTGAATTTGTCTATTGTAATCTGTTCTCACTACAAAAACGCATTCTGCTTTGTGATGTTCCCTTATAAGCATAGTGAAAAGCAATTATAATTTAGTCAAAGATAATTAAATGAAAACAAGTGGTATTAAACTATAATCTCCCAAAAAGTCAGTAAATTTTCCTCCAGCCAAATCCTAAATCCATTAGGAAATAAATTAATGATTTTAAGTTTCATTGCAAAATATTATGCCTACCTTCCTTCTCATTGAAATAACACACTTGGATTGAAGTATATGTTTCGGTCTATATAACATTGAAGACATGTACACAAATAAAATTCATTAAAGAATTCATAATTTAGTATTTGGCCTACACATGTCCTGAAATATAGAAACATGATTTAATTGGGCATATAAATATTATACTGTCTCCAGAATTACAGTTTATATAATGCTATGCATTCTCATAACTTCTTGGGAAAGGACTTACCTCTTAAACTAGACCTCACTGGGAGGTGGGGAGGTACTTTGCTAATACTTTCTGTTAGTTCCAGTTTTAGGAAAAACCCAGATTCACAACACATGTTACTGAGTTCATCACACTATTGGATGTGTAAAGTAAGATAGGTAAGATTCATTCATCAACGTCCATCTCAAATCATTGTCCAACCAATCACAAGTTCAGATCAATGAGCAGTAATTAGAGAGGAGTGGAAGATGATGTTACAGTGACCACAGAAAGGCAAAGAAATCAGAAACCAGTGTGTGATGACAGAAAACATTTTTTTCATCATCAGTAGAGTTACACTATAAATTACTAACTTTATTAAATATTTACTCAAATCACTAACGTCATTGAGAAAGAGACAGATATCAATGACCATTTTTTTCTTAATCTAAGTTTTGCTTATTTGCTTGGTTATAAAGGAAATTTGAACACTGCATTTAAGAGAAAACCAATTGAGTTTTTGTATATACCACTAAATTCATTTTGTGTCTTTAATTCAGTCTATTTCTGGACTGAAGAGAGGGATGAATCATTGTGTATATTTCCAAGGAAACATTTGTTTAAACTTATCGATGCTGAACTCAAATATTTACTCTGATATTCAACTCACAGATCTTATTAATGGAATTTAAACAGGTAAGAAACCCCCAAATAACTCCACTGATTATTTTAACACCTAGTTAATGGCTTAGAATAACTGATGGGTAGCTGAAGTTTATGTAATTTATAATTAAAACAAAACTCCACTTCAGAATGTCCTGGAGTTGTTCATTTATATGTGAAAACTGAAACAAATATAAAAAACTTCAATAAATATATTTTCTTCCAAGAAATGACACATTGTGACTTTTCTGTTATTGTTGGGTTTGATGTTTTTGCCTCTAAGGAGGTCAGCAATATGGAAACATAAAGGCCAATTTAATTTGTGCATCTGCGGCTGCCAAGTATTTTAATTCAGACAGCTGTGACTGAAGAGTTAATATTTTACTTGTCAAAATCCAAAAGAAGGCCAGTGAATCACTCTAATTCTCATTAAGAGGCTTTCCCCCAGTAGCACCCTAATTCAAAATAATGAAAGTAGAGACTGAGTGCGATTCTAATACCAGTTGAGACCTATCTTTTAATATTTCTCCAGTGATGGATTAGGGATCGGGGAAATTCATCTCAGATCATAGAGCCTAATTTAATAAGGGATCATTCCAAGAGTATTGCATTTTATAATAATGTCATTTAATGTGTCGTCTTCCATTTTTACTGTCCCATATGTATGCTTACACGATGGTGCCATAGGGATAAACTTTTAAAGAACCAGGATCATTTTTAGTTTTCATTTTCCTTAAGTAGGGGGCCCATCAATGAAAGCATCCATTAGTACTTTTATCATCACAATATAAGGGAGAGGGAAATGTCTGATTTGGAGGAAAACTTATTAGAACTGTAAGTAAATATTTAACTTTTTACTGAATCAAGCATCGAAGAGGGTGAAAATGTTTAAGAGAAGGTTTTAAACAAATCAAATTTCATCATCTAATATGTTAAAATAATACAAAAGCCTGGAGTCCTAATAAATAGTTTAAAATGAACAGAAATAGTATTCTAAAAGTCTAATCTTGCTTTCCCTTATTGCCCCTCATTTTCAACTGATTTATAAAGCGAGTGAAGCTTTAATAACTGCTTAGTAAAGGCTAATTATTTATGCTGCCTAACTTAGGAAAATAATATGAAGGGCTATTTTTCCACAAATTGCATTCACTTACTCAATGAGGAAAACAAATTGTCAGGAACAACATTATATGAAGTACTTAACTTTATTATTTTATATTAACATCTAACTGTATTTAATCAGCTTTGCTATTTTATCTTGGCATTACAGTGCATGTGAAATACTTGGCGATTACTGGTGCACTGGTTAAGCAAGTCCAGGTCAGAGCATCATAACCATATAAATGTCAATACATTATTATTGGCTATAACTCCTGCAGCAGCAGCAGGCATGCTGCCTAACCACAGTTACATTCTATAAAGCCTTTAGGACAGCTGGTGTTACAATAAAAAAGTTTCCTTTAAAATATATTCTTGTGATTGGGGCCTTACCTTTAGATGGTGCCTCTAATAGGTTTCTTTTCCATTCTGATGGCATTAGTTTAAAACACATAAACTCTAAGGATCTAAATTTTGTCCTAGAAACCTTACTTTTTTGTAAATGATAATCTGGTTACTCTTATTTTTCAAAAAATAAAAATACAATAAATTTTTTAATTTTTAAAATGCTTTTGCTCTTGTCTGTCTTTTCCTCTATGTTCTAGCAATTCAGTGTTCCTTTAAGTATTGAAGATGATTTAACACTTTCCCTGTATTTTAAAATAAATCTTGTTTTCTTATAGCCTTTGGTTTTTTATTCTTGTCTTGCCTAAAATATGCCTTCTTGCTATTTTTTTCTCACTTATTCTTAGGACTTCAGTTCCTATTTTTCTTTTTTAAAACTGTATTATATTGTCTACTGTATCCTAAAATAATTCCCTGGGACCTGATTTTTTTTTGCTATTTCTTTTGTTCCTTTATCATATTTTCCCTTTAATTCTCCTTAGTTCTACTCATTCAGTTTACACGCTGTTGTCCATTTCATGTATCATTTCATCTTTTACTCTTTCTTAAGGCAAAAAGAGTTCTCCCACTGATAAGAATAATGTAACATGTATACACATTCAGCACCTGAAATCTTTAAGAAAGCAATTTGCAAACAAAAAACAAAGTGATATTCAAAATCATGTCTATAAGTTAGAAAAAGACCAGTGAGTGTTGTCATCTACAGAATACTTAGAAATGATTATTTCAGTCATTCGTGGAGTAGTGGGGATGGGAATAAAAACAAAGAAATAAAACCAAAAACAAATGTTTAAAATTAAGTGCATATTATTTTTAATCATCTGGAGGAAATGATCACAACCAACTTGGACATACTTTTCGTAGTTCCCTTTGCTTTTCTAAAATTCAATTCATCCCATCTTATTTCAAAACTAATTTATATTTAAACTGCTTCTATTTTTATCTATTTTAATGTGAAATTATGGTCATATGGAATTTCACATAACCTACTGGTTATTATGTGAAGATATTAATATTACAATATTTTCAATTATACTGTGAACAGATTAACATGCTGCATTCACATGAAAACTAGAAAATCTTCATATGACCACAAAATCTTTTTTTTGCACACAATAATTAGGACTTAGAGGGTGAATTTTTTTCTTTACATCCAGAATATATTTGCTAAATAATAAAGAAAGTTCTAGTAATTAAAAAGACAGTTTGAATCTAAACCTGCTTCCATGGTGAGAAGGGAGACCAAGATTTTCAGATGAAATTGAACAGACTGATATTTATATACAAACTTTCATAACAAAATGCACATGGGATGAATCAAAGTAATATGAGAATTCAGAAACTTGTTGCAATAGGAAAGATGTATCATCTCAAGGTGTAAAATATGAGTATCAGTAGTAAAGACACTCAGCAAAGAATCAGACTGAATTAAAGAGATTGTGCTCTGCAAGCTGACCTAAAGAACTATTTACATTCTATTCAACACTTCTTGAAAATCTACAACACATAATCATAACCATTTTTAACAGTTGTCTTATTAACACAATTAAATTGACACCCCAAAAAAATTTAGTCCCTTTTTCACTTAATTTACCAGTCTTTCATTTTGAGTCAATAAATCATAACATAAATGCCAATTATTTTCAGCACTTTTTTTTTTTTTTCAGCACTTTTGATGCCAAGATCTGAAAAATTTTTGTTATGAGAAAGAAAGTTTGAGCGGCCATGACAAAGGAAATATCTAGTGCTCAGAATAGTTTATGGTTACTGTGGCCAGAGATTAAAATCACCAAGCAAAAAATACTTTCAGAGAAGTTAGTTGGATGCATTTAATACAGAATTACCTCCAGAAAACTGAGTGGGTTTTTTAATGTGATGATGCAAGTACCATTAGACCACTGATAAACACATAATTCGCTTGATTATGCCCTCTTAACTTGCCCACATACTCTGTTCCTCCATTGAAATACTTTTTGATGTTAAATCTACTTGGAAATTGTCGAATTTCACAAGGATATGATGTAAACTACTGACTTATGGTGTTTTAGTTTGGCTCAGCTAAAGAAAAGAGTCCCACCATTTTACCATTTCAGGGTTTTCCTTGGGATTTGTATAGCATTTTCACATTTGTTAACTCCTTTGAGCCTCACAATATCCCAGTGAGGTAAGTGCTATTATCCTCATTTATTCCTGAAGTCTTATCAATTTACCAAAGATCACACATTTAATAAGTGGCAGAGTTGAGACTTTTGATACCAAGTTAGGTGTATTCTACTTAACATGATACAACATGAAAATAAAAACTGGAGATACATGGTTTGTTCCAGAAAATAAATCATTTGTCTATCACAGTGTCACCTTTAAAAATGGACCCCCACTGGGCCCATGAGCAGACATTACATAGTATATTAGGTTTCTTAAAGTCTTCTGTTCATATTCAACCTAAATTATCCCATTCCATTTCACTGCTCTTCACCATGGTGTTGTGACTTTGAAATATTTTCTGTTCAGAAGACAGACATAATTTCTTCTCATTTCTTATTGGTTAGGTTATATATAATTAGTTCTTTACATCAAATTTTCAGGTCCTTTATATATAATGGACTTTGTTTTTCTATAAATCTCCCAATCCCCCAAGCCAGTTCTAACTTCCAAACAATCCAGGAAAAACAGTCATTGACACTTCTACTCAAGAGTTACAGAGGAGACCACACTGACATGCAAGCCTATTATTTTAAGTCTATTATAGATACAGTTCCCAAATATGTCAAATGATTTCTTAATTTGGTTCAATACAGAACATCTATGGTACTTCGGTTTGGTGATCAGTTTTTATTAGTTTCAACAATATTGTCTTCTAGGCTACTTATCAATTATATGTGGGAGAAAGTTCAGTTTTATTTTGTTGGGTAAATTTTCCTCATAAATCAGATTCTTGTTAGACTATATGGAGAGGCCTCTCGGAATTATACGCAAAATGATTGCAACTTATTTCACTGTATTTCATTTTAAATCTCCTTTTCCCATTTTACCTAGCATTTTAAAGCATTTCCAAGTTTATTATCATTCATACATCTTAACGGCTGTTTTAGTTTACATGACCTTGAAAGGAAAATATTCTCTATTCTCTTCTAATACTCACCAAGTGGCAGCTTTCTTCTTTCTTCTATAACCTCTTTCATTTCAGATCCAGAATTCACTTTTTCAGGAGGTGAAGTAGACAATAGTGTATTTTTAGAAGCACTAGGACAGTACCCCTTACTTTAAAAATATCATTGATGTTCAAAAGTAAACAGGGAAGAAAACCTGTAATGTTTCAATTAGAGATAAAGTAAATAATAAATGTAAATATTTCATGCAGAAGTAATCCAGGAAATTACAGTCCCACCAAAATGTTTCATGGTAGAATGGAGAAGGAAAGATAGAGACTGTCAGGGGCCTAAAATGAAGAGAAATTTTAAAAGCAAAAAGAAGAGACAAGAGATGCAGAACGGTATTAGGACTGGCTGTCTCTGGTTAGAGTGAGCACTAATTATTGCTACCTTCCATAAAAACATTCTCAGTTAGTCATAAATGGAAGCAAACTCTAATCCACATGTTGCAACAACCTGACTTGTATATCTACAGTGAAATTTTGTAGTCAAGTTGTTAATAATAATTTGTAAGAAGCAAATCATAATGATATCAGAGTGTGCTCCATCCTGATTTCTTTTGTTTTCTATTGAAATTTTTGTTTCCATCCTGGGCTTTCTTTTGGTCGCCTAATGCCAGACAGGATAACTAGCGATTTCCTTAGTAATTATGATTAGCATATTATGAAGAATAAATATGCTCCTGAAGTAAATAAGCAATCAAGAAGATAAAAATGGGAGCAGAGAGGTTGTTGTCAGTTCATCAAACCCTCAGCTGATTATAAGTTCTTCTGTAATCAGGTCATAAGCTTCCCTGTTGGGGCTTTGTGCCTGAATGTCATAAGGAATCCTGGAGTTAAAGTTGTCCTTCTCTATCTGAATACCTAAATATAGTAAGAGAAGTTAGCAGTGCCTTTACTTTTAATTTCTTTCCTATTGAGAATGCCATCATTGTTTATGGATCCTTGTGTTTATGCAAAACCCTCAAATTTTAAATGGGAAAGTTAAATGCTTAAATTACAGCCCCAACTTAAAAATGCTATAATTATAGTTGAGATCATATTTTATCTTCCATCACTCAAAATCTTCACAAAGCTTTGTATCATTTTAGTTTTAATTGTACCCAAGTTACATGATTAAAATGTTAAGAATTAAAACAGAATATTTTGTTTTCATTATTCCTCCAGACAGTTGTCTGTTTTGATGATTTGATTGTAGGAAACATCAGTGGGGTAAAATTATTCCAGGAGAGGCCACTTGAAAAAATGTCAGTTGAGACTGAATAAGTATCTGCCCTCAAGAATAACTTGAGGCATTATTTTAACCTGATCTTTATAAAGACCATAAAGGGATTATCTGAGAAATAACCTCATGCTATGCAATGAATCACATTTGAGTTTCTAAACAGTTAATTTCTGAGCAACTAGTGGCATAATTATATATAATTAAATTATGTCTAGCTGCACAATAAGTGGGAAACGACTCAATGAACCACAGCGTGGTTCTGGTATTAGGTCCACTTTACCAGGACATCAGTGGAACTCAATGGAGGAAAGGTTACAGAAAATGGTTCTACCCTGGTCTGGTCTGGTTTTCTTTTATCCGTTGCCTTCTTCTATCTCAAGCCAAAGCAGTAATTTTAGAGAACTTTCACTTCCCCTAAGTTTAGACTGCATTCACTCACTCAGCAATCATTTGCTGAGAAGTCTCTGTGCGCTTGGCAGTAACTAAGCCAGGCATGGCCCCTGCGCTCAGGGAGCATACAGCATGCATATCTCAGAGAGATATTAGCCAAGTAAGTACAAGTGTGATAAACGTTACACAAGAGAAGGGCAGGGCAAGATCTGTGGTGTAATGGAAAGCGTTTCTAAGAAAAATATATGTGAAGATGGGACCTGAATTATGTAATATGAAGGGTGGAGGGAAAGAGCATTTCTGTCAGGGCAGTGCTTGTGCAAAGGTCCTGAGATACGAAATGAAAGTCTGCATGGCTGAAGTGCAGGTCACAGGGAGCAAATCTTGAGCCTGGAAAGATAGGCAGAACCCTGGAGGCAATGTGAGGGATCGATCATGAGTTGACTCACAGGTACGTGCAGAGGGAAGTCATTTAGAAGTTTTAACATATATATTGTGAAAACATCACCCTGAGGGCAGAATGAAGAATATGGGGAGGGGTAGAGAGCTGAGTCAGCAAATCTGGAAAACTCAGCACTGGCCCCAGGACTGGAAAAGCTCTGTTTTCATTCCAATCCCAAAGAAAAGCAACGCCAAGGAACGCTCAAACTACTGCACAATTGCACTCATCTCACACAGTAGCAAAGTAATGCTCAAAATTCTCCAAGCCAGCCTTCAACAGTATGCAAACCGTGAACTTCCTGATATCCAAGCTGGATTTAGAAAAGGTAGAGGAACCAGAGATCAAATGGCCAACATCTGCTGGATCATTGAAAAAGCAAGAGAGTTCCAGAAAAACATCTATTTCTGCTTCACTGACTATGCCAAAGCCTTTGACTGTGTGGATCACAACAAACTGCAGAAAATGCCTCAAGAGTTGGGAATATCAGACCACCTGACCTGCCTCTTGAGAAATCTGTATGCAGGTGAAGAAGCAACAGTTAGAACTGGACATGGAACAACAGACTGGTTCCAAATCGGGAAAGGAATACATCAAGGCTGTATATAGTCACCCTGCTTATTTAACTTATATGCAAAGTACATCGTGAGAAATGCTGGTCTAGATGAAGCACAAGCAGGAATCAAGATTGCCAGGAGAAATATCACTAGTCTCAGATATGCAGATGACACCACCCTTATGGCAGAAAGTGAAGAAGAACTAAAGAGCCTCTTGATGAAAGTGAAGAGGAGAGTGAAAAAGTTGGCTTAAAACTCAACATTCAGAAAACTAAAATCATGGCATCTGGTCTCATCACTCCGTGGCAAATAGATGGGGAAACTTTGGAAACAGTAACAGACTTTATTTTTCTGGGCTCAAAAATCACTGCAGCTGGTGACTGCAGCCAAGAAATTAAAAGACGCTTACTCCTTGAAAGAAAAGCTATGACCACCCTAGACAGCATATTAAAAAGCAGAGACATTACTTTGCCAACAAAGGTCCATCCAGTCCAAGCTTTGGTTTTTCCAGTAGTCATGTATGGATGTGAGAGTTGGACTATAAAGAAAGTTGAGAGTCGAAGAATTGATGCTTTTGAATTGTGGCGTTGGAGAAGACTCTTGAAAGTCCCTTGGTCTGTACAGAGATCCAACCAGTCCATCCTAAAGGAAATCAGTCCTAAATATTCATTCAAAGGACTGATGCTAAAGCTGGAAACTCCAATACTTTGGCCACCTGATGCGAAGAGCTGACTCATTTGAAAAGACCCTGATGCTGGGAAAGTTTGAAGGCTGGAGGAAAAGGGGATGACAGAGGATTAGATGGTTGGATGGCATCACTGACTCAATGGACATGAGTTTGAATAAACTCCAGGATTTGGTGATGGACAGGGATTCTTGGTGTGCTGCAGTCCATGGAGTCGCAAAGAGTCGGACATGACTGAGCAACTGAACTGAACTGAACCGAGAGAGCTAAGGTGGGGACACAGTTGATGTTAAGAAGTTTTAGACAGAAGTTTTAGACCAGTTAGGAAGCTTTAGACAATGGTCTTGGCCAATGTTGTTAATGTTTTGACGTAGAGTGATGCAATGTATTAAAGAAAACTGGAGGGGAGTTCAAGGCATATTTGGGGCAACAGATAAGACTTAGTGACTGAATAGATGTAAGTGGTAAAACACTCCAACAGACACTTGTTGAGAGATGGGAGTACCAGGTGATCAAGGGGTGAAGTCACTCAGTCGTGTCCGACTCTCTGCGACCCCGTGGACTGCAGCCCACCGGGCTCCTCAGTCCATGGGATTTTCCAGGCAAGAGTACTGGAGTGGGCTGCCACTTCCTTCTCCAGGGGATTTTCCCGACCCAGGGATCGAATCCAGGTCTCCCGCATTATAGGCAGAAGTTTTACCATCTGAGCTACCAGGGAAGCCTGAAATTCCTGCCAGAATTACAGAGGGAAGACAATCTAGAGTCTGTGCCTGCCACAGTACAGGCACACACACGCACTCTCATATCTTTCATTTCTTTCACCAGGTTTGCTTGTTACTCTTTCCACCACCAGTATCTCTTGTTTTTGATCTGTCAATATTACATCAGTGAGAAGGAGATAGATAATAAACCAATAAACATATAAACTTCAAGTGATAAGTGCTAAAAAGGGAAGGCAGATGGTGAGAGATGACTAAAGGATTAATGGCCTGAACAACTGACAGAGTCACCATTAACCAAAATAGAGAAGACCATGCGAGAACCAAGTTTGGGGGAAAAGTCAGGAGTTTGGCTTTGAATGCCAACAGGGGTTTGTTTACATAAATCATGTTTTATCTGTAGTATAGGATTCTATGTCACTGTTAACAAGAATGAGACATGAGACTTCCCTGGCAGGTCCAGTGGCTAAGACTCAATGTTCCCAATGCATGGGGCCTGGGTTTGATTCCTGGTCAGGGAAGTAGATCCCACATGCCACAACTGAGTTCACATAATTTGGTGCAGCTTAATAAATAAAAATTAAAATTAAATAAAAAGAATGAGATAGATCTAAATGAAGTATGTCACATAGCTCTATCATTTGTTATTAAGTGAGAGAAGTCAGTTTTGAAAAAATTTGTGTCCTATAATCCCATTTTTGTAAAAAATATACACATGCATATTTCATACAAAAATTTTTAGGCATTAAAATACACAGAATAAGTTCCGCAAAAATATTCCCCAAAGTGTTAACAGTGTTACTTATGAGAAATAGAAAGGATAAGGAGGGAAAAAAGGTGAGGTGTTTGACATTTTATAATCTGAACTTGTGTATTTTAATTTTTTACAATGAGAAATGCATTCACATAATTTTTTAAATTTCATAAAAAATTTGAATTCACTAAAAGATGGAATCACAGAGGAACTGCTAAGGTTACAGCACCATACAATAAGGCAATGACCTCTTCTTATGAGCTCCAGAGAACACCTTCCCTCTTACTGAGCCAGAAAAAAGACTGTACATCAAATTGTGAATTTTAGCCAGAAAAAAAATTGTTTCAAGGAACCTCAAGAAATCTGAAACAGATATGAGTGTCAGAAACTCAGCTTTCAGAAATGGAAAGGATATCCCTGAGGCAAAACCACAGGAAACACAGGCAGGGTCACAAAAAGACGTGGAACTTTTAGACCATGTCAAGGATGCTATTTAGGGCATGACAGGCAACCAACCTTCGAAGTCTGTTCCCAGAGGTCAACTCCCCAAAGATGGGCATGCCTTTCAGCAGTTTGTTTTCACACTCATCATAAGCTATTTGTAATTCTGAATCTGTACATCAATTGGTTATAAACCTGAGATTGCTTGTATCTTATCTTAGGAGGAGAGGAGAGGAAAAATAAGATGTGTTAAGTGGTTCTTATATGCCAGCCACCGGGCTAAAATATTGCATAGTCAACTCGGTTAAGCAACTAACAGACTCGAGAAGTGTGCATCTGTAAAGCTTTTATATGAAAATATATTTTAAGTGCAGTACAAAGAGCTCTAGAGCAACAATCAGGTCCATTCTTCTTTATTTCCACCATCCCTAGTACAAGACTAGGCACCTAGTAACTACTAGGTGCTCAATAATTGTTTACAGGTAGATGGAACAGGCAACAAGAGATCATTTATGTGAACCCTGTAGATCGGTCTTGTAAATCCTCTAAAACAAGAATAAACTCATTGAGCCCAAACTGTGTGCTGTGAACAGTCCTAGGTATTTTACATATATCACTTCCCTCAATTCTCCCCACACCCAGTCAGGTATCTAAAAGATGAGCAAACTAAAACCCAGCAATAGTGACCTGTCCATGGTCATCTTGGTAATCAGCAAAGTTAGGTTTAAACTAAGTCAATCTGACTCCAAACTTCATGCTTTTTTTCCTTCTTGCCCAGCACTTCTTCAAAATGAACTCTCCAGTAATGCTGTAGGGAAAAAACTCCAATATATTTAGTTAACATAAATTTTGTATATCTTAAGAGGCATATTGGTATAGCCCTGCTTTTGTAGATTTTTAGTGGGCATTAACTTTTACTTTACACCATGCATGGTAGAGTAGAATCAGTCTAGTTTTCAAAGTTTTGTTCTGTTTTTTATGTGACTATTAAAAGTTTACACTAGAGATGGTCCATAAACTGTGTTTATGGAAACCTCCCCACCTGGATTTTACCTAAAACAATGCAGTTTACTAGATTACCCACATATTAGATGCTTACTCGGCCATTTTACCTATGCTCATTGAATTTTTTGCCTCATGCCACAAGGAAGGATAGGGCTCTCTAGCAGGTGCTGAGTTTCCAATCAGCTAGCTCCCTGATGCCCCACAGCTTGCAAACCTTCTTCCGTTTCTAAAATTGCTGGCTCAGGGCCCTACATCTTCTCCACCAGCAAGTCTCCTCACCTCCTACTTCTAGCAGGTGCAAGTTACCTGAACATCTTGCCATCACAGCCCCATGCCTATTATATCTGTGCTTACCATTCTCCTGACCTCTTATTGTTGAGCAAGGGTCTCTCCCCCTGGGCTCCAGTCCTCACCTTCTCCCTCCCCTGTCTTCTCAAGAATCTTGGAAAAATAGCTAACCATAATCCCCTCTCCCATATCTCTAACCTCTCTTTTCTGGTGCCTTCATATCAGTATTTTTAAGTTAAAAACCTTCTAGGTCCCACATACTCTCAAGTCTCTGCCTGATTTTTTCCTTCACTTCACAGGCAAACATTTCAAGAGAGCTAACCTCAACCTGTAGAGACATCTACACCTCTCATTTCCCTTTGACCCACTCTGGGCTGGATTTTTGGCTATATCCTTTCCCCAGGCAACCTTTCCACATACTTATCACAAAGGACCTCTTTGTAACAAACCCAGTAGGTCTGACTCAAGTCCCCCTCCGAACCTGACCTCTTAGCAGGATTAACACAGGTACCTACTGTCTCCTTAAGACATTCTCTTTCTTACTCCCCAGCAAACACCGAGTTTTCTCCTTCTTCAGCCTCCACTTTGAGTTCTATTTTCAGGGATCCCCCTGCTCTTCTTGACCCTGGAATGCGGATGCTCCTCAGGCCTTCCCTAGGCTCCCTGTTCTTTGCATAATGTCTTCTCTTTATAAGCAGGCTCACGCGCTCCGTGACTTTTGCGACATCTGTAAATCACCAACCCCAAACCTATATCTCAAACCTAGACCTCTCTTCTGAGTTCAAAACTAATCCATAAACTTAAGAGCCTAGCTCTCCGTTGCCTGAGTTTTATTATTAAATTTTTACTCAAGAACTCAATGGGTGCTCGCTTCAGCAGCACATATACTAAAATTGGAACGATACAGAGAAGATTAGCATGGCCCCTGCGCAAGGATGACACGCAAATTCGTGAAGCGTTCCATATTTTTGGAAACTATAAGCAAGGTGAAAAGACAGCCCTCAGATTGGGAGAAAATAATAGCAAACGAAGCAACAAAGGATTAATCTCAAAAATATACAAGCAACTCCTCCAGCTCAACTCCAGAAAAATAAATGACCCAATCAAAAAATGGGCCAAAGAACTAAACAGACATTTCTCCAAGGAAGACATACAGATGGCTAACAAACACATGAAAAGATGCTCAACATCACTCATTATCAGAGAAATGCAAATCAAAACCACAATGAGGTACCATTATACGCCAGTCAGGATGGCTGCTATCCAAAAGTCTACAAGCAATAAATGCTGGAGAGGGTGTGGAGAAAAGGGAACCCTCTTACACTGTTGGTGGGAATGCAAACTAGTACAGCCACTATGGAAAACAGTGCGGAGATTTCTTAAAAAGCTGGAAATAGAACTGCCATACGACCCAGCAATCCCACTTCTGGGCATACACACCGAGGAAACCAGATCTGAAAGAGACACGTGCGCCCCAATGTTCATCGCAGCACTGTTTATAATAGCCAGGGCATGGAAGCAACCTAGATGCCCATCAGCAGACAAATGGATAGGAAAGCTGTGGTACATATACACCATGGAATATTACTCAGCCATTAAAAAGAATTCATTTGAATCAGTTCTAATGAGATGGATGAAACTGGAGCCCATTATACAGAGCGAAGTAAGCCAGAAAGATAAAGACCAATACAGTATACTAACACATATATATGGAGTTTAGAAAGATGGTAACGAAAACCTATATGCAAAACAGAAAAAGAGACACAGATGTACAGCACAGACTTGTGGACTCTGGGAGAAGGCGAGGGTGGGATGTTTCAAGAGAACAGCATTGAAACATGTATATTATCTAGGGTGAAACAGATCACCAGCCCACGTTGGGTGCATGAGACAAGTGCTTGGGCCTGGTGCACTGGGAAGACCCAGAGGGATCGGGTGGAGAGGGAGGTGGGAGGGGGGATCGGGATGGGGAATACATGTAAATCCATGGCTAATTCATTTCAATGTATGACAAAAACCACTGCAATGATGTAAAGTAATTAGCCTCCAACTAATAAAAATAAATGTAAAAAAAAATAAATTAAAAAAAAATAAAAGCTGTATATGAAAAAAAAAAAAGAACTCAATGGTACTATATTTGCTTAATGCTTGCATGTTTGAGAATGTCTTTCTGGTATTATAATCAAACAGCTATAATATTTGTCAAAATATTATATTATATCATATATAGCATAAGATTGAACTGGCAGAGGAGTAGACAAATTGACCAATACGACAGAACAGAGGCTCTAAAAGTTAATCTCAGTATGTATAAAAATTTAATATGCAATAACAGCAATACTTATGGGAATTTCCTGATGGTCCAGAGGTTAAGACTCACACTTTCACTGCAGGAGACATAGGTTTGACCCCTTACCAGGGAGCTAAGATCCTACATGCCCCACAGCACAGCAAAAATATTTTTTAATAAATTAAAAATAATTAAATAAAAGGCAAAAAGTGACATTTATATTCATGAAAATGGTGTTGACACAATGGACTAAACATCTGAAAAAACAAAATTAGGCTTTTAACTTAAACTACATATAAAAATTAATGCAGATGAATTAAAATCTTAAATATAAAATTTTAAATAACACACATCTTGTAAGAACATGTAGGTGACTCTCAGAATAGGTCGTGGTAGGGGACCTTTTCAACTAATGCAGGAAACCTAGAAGCTATAAAATAAAAGGCAGACTTTGTAAATACATATTTTTAAACTAAAGACATATATATTAAAATTTATCATGAACAATAAATAATAGAGTTGAAAACTATTTGCAAGGCAGATGACAGATAAAGAGTTAATATTGATATAACTGACCACTAAAACTTTGTAGCTTCTATATACACACAAAAAGAATATGTACAAAATGTGTACAAAAGTGAAAATATCATGCAAATTACTAAATAAAATGCCACATGTGACACAATGGCATTACATATTTAATACATAATGGTGAATATCTGCATTTAAAAATTGGCAAATGACACAAATAAGCAATTCACAGCAGAAGTATAATAAACAGCCAATAAGAACTTGGGAAATAACTTATCCTCACTAGAAAATAAAGAAATATAAAATAAAACAGAAATAAGATGCTTTTAAAATAAATGCACATATCAAATTATAATTTTCAAAGTTGGTAAAATTTACGGGGAAATAGACTATCTCATTGGAGAAGGGAATGGCGACCCACTCCAGTATTCTTGCCTGGAGAATTCCATGGACAGAGGAGCCTTGTGGGCTACAATCTGTGGGGTCACAAAGAATTGGATATGACTGAGCGACTCACACACACATACACACACAGAGTTTCTCAGACCTAGCTGATTGGAGTATAATCAAGTACAGCCTTTGATTCAACACTACCACTTCTGGCATTTGCATAAGAAACTAATCAAAGATGTACACAATTATTTAGTTATAAAAACAATTATTATAGCACTATTTATAGTAGAAAAATTGGTAATAAGTATTTATCAATAAATGTTTTAAGTAAACAAGGTTTATCTATATAAGAAAATATAATGCAGGCAGCCAAAATTATAGTATTAGCCTATATTTATTGATATGGCATTATGTCCACATGATGTTATTGTGTAAAAAAAGTATATTTTCCATCATCAGTATATGCACACATAGTATTCTATGAGTATCTATGCTTCAACTAGTATCTAGAAGAATGTTTTTATTATTAACTACCTACTTCTTAGCATACCTCATTATTATTTTGACCAGTGATTATCTCTGAATAGAAAGATTTCAAGTGATTTTTTTTTAACTTCTTCCTATTTTCTGTACAGTTAGAATTTTTCGCAAGGAAGTTGTTTTATTTTTAGAAACTATTAAAGCTATCTTTATTGTAAAACTACATATATGAACCACATGGTTCCAATATGGTAAAAATATATGTATACAGGTATAGAAAAAAGAGACAAGAAGTATGTATAGTAAAATGTTATTAGTGGTTTTCTAGATAATAAGATTACGAGTGGGTTTTTCTACAAAGAACATGTACTGCTTTTATAATAAGGAGAAAG
Organism: Odocoileus virginianus; assembly: GCF_023699985.2. Taxonomy (NCBI): domain Eukaryota; kingdom Metazoa; phylum Chordata; class Mammalia; order Artiodactyla; family Cervidae; genus Odocoileus; species Odocoileus virginianus. The sequence goes on along the minus strand of NC_069677.1, from coordinate 49,106,025 downwards.
ATAATCACAATAGTTATATAAAGAAACTCTTGGACATCCTCTGCTTCTATATGTCTTAAAAGCAAATCTTCATTTCTTAGGAACAGAAGATATTACACGGCATAATTGCTGAGATCCCTTCTAGCCCTGACATTTTAGTATTCTGAATATAGCCACACTGTACACTGTTGAAGTCCTATTTGAATATTAAAAATAATTCTTGACAAGTATCCAAAGGAGAACATTGTACTAGTCACCTACTATTTTATTCAAAATTATGTCACCAGAATGAAATTCTCCTAAAATAGCTATGAATGAAATATATGAAGGGAAGGGTGTGGGAGAAAGGAGGGAGGGGGGAAGAGAGAGAGAGAGAGAAAGAGAGAAAAGTCTTGTCTGGGTTCCCTGAGACACATAAATAATAGCCCCTCCTTTCAGCGGTTTTAGAAATAGTCACCAAAATCCAAACCGCTAATATGTAGAACTCTTCAGAAAAGGATGTTATGCAACACTTCTGAAAAATGAGAGTGCTTCATACATGCAATGGACCAGATCTGTTACTTATTTTCCACTGCACTCCTGTGAAGTATGGGAATATTCCAAACAGGTTTCAAGACAAGAGTAAGAGCAAGGTGATTTGGTCAGGACCACAGGGCAGCCATCTGAGCTCAATTCACTGACTCGTAAGTGGCTGAAACTGCTTCTCCCTCCGGGTACAGCTACAGCTCTGGGGCATTTTCTGTTTCCGCAGATTAATAATGGAGGCCCACTCCACCCTTGGTTGTGGAGGTCTCACCCTTGCTAATCCACCTGAACATGATACAGCAAGGAGCAAGGTCAATAACTGAAATTTATTTATTTATTTGAATTCCATGCACCTACACAGATATAAGTGCATGTATATCTCTTTTCTGTATCATTGTGTATATTTTGCATCCTGATCATTCAATGAAAGATGTGTAATTCAGTTATAAATGGAAATAAGTACATATTATAAAATAAATAAGTTACAGTATATAATGTATAGCACAGGGAATACAGTTAATAATATTATAATAACTTTGAATGGTGCATAATCTCTAAAATAATCAAATCACTATGTTGTACACCTGAAATGAACATAATGCTGTGAATCAATTATACTTATAAAAACAAAAATCAGGTTGACAACTGAAGAGATGCTTAAAAGTTTACAACTAATCAAGTGATTGATTATGAAAAATAGACTTCAAAGAAATTACCTTTAGAACCCTCCTAAGCTTTCTGGAGGCGGTGGGGGGTGGGGGGGTTCCCTGATGACTGAGTGGTAAAGAATCTGCCTGCCAATGCAGGGGACATGGGTTCCATCCCTGGTCTGGGAAGGTACCCTGGAAAGGGAAATGGCAATCCACTCCAGTATTCTTGCTTGGGAAATCCCACGGACAGAGGAGCCTGGTGAGCTACAGTCCACAGGGGTCTCGAAGAGTCAGACTTGCCTTAGGAACTGAACAACAACCAAGTTATCTAGAACTGAATAGACTATAGGCATCTTAAGTGTATTTAAATGAAAGACAATATCTGTAACTATCTGAGGAAAACTAATTTCAATACTCTCAGTTTTAAAATTTGCTTTACAGTATGAGACTATGAGAAAGACATTCAATTCTTTTAGAGATTTAAAACAATTTAATCAATATTTTGCTTCATCACCATATTAGTAGAACATGAAAATACCACAGGCATTAACAATAGGTAATTGGGTACTAATTTTCACAGCTTAACTCTAGAGACTTGATTAAAATGAAAAAAAAAAAAAACAACAATCTTCACTTTATAAATTTATTCCACCTTAGTGCCACATACCGCAGAGAAAAACTTGAAATCAACAAGCAGAAGTAACAGACATTATTTACTAAATATATGAACATGCATGGCACCACAGCCTGTCCTTTATGAATAAGATATCTGCAGATTCACTTTACAAATGTTTCCCATCATATTCTAAATATTTTATGTATCACCCTCTGCCCTTTGCCTCTTCCATTCTTGTACCGGTATGATCTACTCCTTGTACCTCTCCCCTGCCACAGGGGCTCCTAAATTCCAAATTAAGAAATTAGAAATTTTGCTCCAGTTATACTTTAACTTAAAGATTAATTATTATTAAGTTAAAGGGGTGCATAAGAAGAAGGAGAATCTTCCTTTATTTTTCCTGTCCCTACTCTCTGAGGATACTGCAGAAAACAGAGTGTTTTGTATTTACAACAACCACTCAGACATAAAAACAGAAAATAAAATTCTACAGAGAAGAAATGAGATTTTTGTGTCCCTTTATTTCAACTAGTTCAATTCAGATACCTAGGACAAGAAAGAATAATTATTCTCCAAGTTATCAGTTTAAAACCAAATAACTAGATGTTTTACAAGATATAAAACAAATTGACAATGTGAAGATCAGTATGACAATTAGTAAGCAATAATAACATATGTGAGTCTATCTTTTAAAGGTACAAGGAAGTCTGAAGTGTATTCCTTTTTCATTTTGTATATACTATTTGAAAGTGTATTTCTTAGATTTGATCAACACCTGGGGTCTTCTAACACAGGCATCCTCTAACCTTTTGAGTAGTAAGAGCAAAATTTCAGTCACTTACAAGCTGCTTTCTTCATCGATGTGACTAGAGCTGACATCTTGACAAAAACCTACACTTTGAAAAGCACTAAGGCAAAAAGTTCCAAATTGCTCTGTCAAAACACGAAAATACCATCCTTATCTTGTACCACAATCCTATCCTCCCTCCCTGCTCCATTAATGAATAGTTAAAGCAATAATAAATGAAAAGGAAAATGAGTTACTCACATTTTATGAGAGTATTGATATAAATAGTAATAAACATTAAAAAATGATATATTTAGTCTGAATCCTAAAAAAATATTTTGTTTGAGAATAATCCAACAGTGGATGAATTTGCCTGGTGAAGTAATTAGAGCAGAGTCCTTGCCTATCCAGGGCTTAGAAAGAATCTTCTGATGTTTAAAAATATTAATAAACTTAGATATTATTTTATTTTGATATTGCTGTTTTATATTATAAAGATACAACATTTTGTGACACAAATTTTCACTTGTTTTCTATTTTTAAAAACCAAAAGCTCTTACCTCATATTTAGCCTTTTCATTTGAACACATCTGTTTAAAATGCTTGTATAATACATCTTTTAATGTGCTTTAGCTCTTAATTAATGAGGGAAAACTCTAAAATCACAGAAATAGAAAAGTCATATGTTATAAGGAATGTATTGATTTAATAGTATTCCCATGTTTATGTAAAAAATTCATAAATTTAGCAGAAATAGAAAAATATTTTAAGCATATGAATATCTGTAAATAACAGGCAACAAAAAATGTATTCAAATAAACTAAAGAACTTGGAACTCTGCAGAAAATTGACTTTTAAAAAAACTCATGTGTATGATTGGCATCTTGTGAAATAGAGTTGCTATATTTTTATGAAAACAAAATGAAGTCTTCTGATTTTACTTATACACAAAGAATAATGCACTCTTCTTCGTTTGTATATATTGATGCATCATTTTAAATATTTATACAAAGAAAGTGAATCCTAAATACGTTTACTCTCTGAGTCTCTCTGTTTGACCTCTGACATAATACCATTTCTTGACTGAATCATTGATTCCAAGGCATACACTTTCATTTATAAAGTATGTCCTACTAACTTTAAATCATTTATACTTAGAAAAAGCCTCCAAGATTCATATTTACTTTTCAAGTGAAATTAATATTCAAACTTAGAAAAGCATGGTCTATATAAATGTGAATTCCTCCCACCCCCATTAAAATCCTGGTATCTTTTATTTATAGAAATACAAATACTATGATCATTGGTGGATTATCTTAATTTAATGAACAGAACTTGTGTAATACCTGTAAATGTAACATTGAAAGTGAAAAATTCTAACCTTGATTTTAGAAAAGCACTATTTATTTCCAAAATTGATATTTGAAATTATGGATATATCAGAAAGAATGTAAGGTTGCGATTTAATAATTAAAAGCAAAACAAAACATCATAGCTTTTATTGAGCCAATGAATCTCCAATTCTAGAATTTCAAATTATAGTTTATATTTCCAATACCATTTAATTATCATTGAATCACTAAAGTGTGGTAAATACTTAAAACTGAAAGATTTTCATCCTTTGGAAACAATATGAATATTAATGACACCTGACAAAAATGGCCTTTGCTCTGTTTAACATTTAATCAAGTAGTTAATATTAAAACTGGAGACAGAAAAGATGTGTTGAAAGCAGTTACTTGTATATTGAGATTTGGAGAAAAAACTACATGTGGTTTCCATTGTCCCATGGCCAACATTTTGGAATTTCTTGCAGAATGATATATTTACATTTCTCAAAACTGAAAAAAATCTGCCTTCTTATTGGAGTTTACCATATGTCAAAACACTTCAAAAGCTAAACATTTCATATAAGGAAGGAGAAACAGACTAATCTATAATGTATATAAGATTAACCAGAGGAAATTTCAGGATGTCAAAAATGGTGTTCTAGTTGTCAGTTAATTAATGCTCAAGTAATCCTTGATAAATCCTAACCAATGTTTTAATTTATGTGACTCTATCAAACATGTTTATTATATTCTTATACAACTTGCTAATTCAGTAACTTATCTGTTAAAGTTAATAAAACATCTGTAGCGCTACATTTTAACCTGTACAAGGGCACTCTAAATACAGGCTCTTCATATTTATTCAATTAACTGAACTCTATCAGTAAACACAATGACCCGGGGCCTAACTCATAAAAAATGCATTATTTACATGGAATATTCTTGAATTTGCTTGAAAAATTAATTATAAAGCAAACTTTTCTCAGTGTATGTACACAGTAATTACCCCCAAGCCCTTGAAAGCAAATGTTATTGAGCACAGCTCACCTATATCAATGAGATGACAGAAGCATCAAAAACTTCAATTTGTATCCAAAGGCCGCATGAGTCAACTTACTGTATATGCACAGACATTTTACTGTTCTGTAAGGCATGCTGTTGCAAGCATAATATCCATTTAACATATGGTAAAGATGGAGAACCATAAAATGCATCTAGAAAAAAATCCAGCTAATGACAAAGAGCAGGTAAGTGAATACTTCAAACCTCAAAACATATACCAATCAGCAAGTCTGAGTAACATCTCTCTCAGGATATGAACAAAAATAACTAGCGTGGATTTTATTGCATGCATCTTTTAAATCATAATAACTGAAAAGATTATATATAGATCTAATCCAAGTGAACCTAGAGTCACAACGTGTTGCCCCAGAAGAACAATTGTATCAGATGCTTAACTAATAAGTATTTTACCAAAACTTGGCAAATAAGTTGAGAAACGAAATTCTAAAAGGTGACAGAATCATGGGCAAAAATAATGGAGACTTATAAAACACATTCTGTAGTTGATAAAGTAGTTGACTTCTTGAGAGGACTGTAAAATTATCAGGGAAAGGAGAGCAGATGTTACACATTTGAACTTGGTAAAAGGGTTTGATGCACTGCTTCATGAAAAGTCACTCGAGAAATTAGTTCAAATTGACTTGGATCTGATCAGTGTCACACAGATTGAAAACTGCTTGAAAATCAGTAAACAAAAGATCATAACAAATGGCCGTATATCCATTTGGGGTAGAGACCAGCCACTGGAATTGGTGTTAAATCTGGTCTTAGTTAATGGTATTATGAATAATTTTTTTCAAATAAACACTTTTAATAGAAGTTTCAAATGCTGCTGCATTGAAAGATGATGCCTACAAAAGAAAGAACCGAAAATAATAGTTACAAAGAAAAGAGTTAAATACATAGGAGAGAATGTGAAATTTAGCTTATAAAAATTCACTCCAGAAAATAAGATGTGAATAAAAAACAATGATACTGATTTTTTTTTAAACACAGACACCAGAACTTACAGATTCAAGTAAATCTTTTCCTTCAAAATAGTCATTCTGAAAAACCAAGTACTTAGTCCAGGAATACTGTCACTGTTCAAAATGTTTTTGGAAATTCATCTGTGAAATTGCCTTAAGAAATCAGTGCCAGTAAACTTTAGTGCCCTTTATGAGCCATATAACAAAATGTGTCATCACAAAACAGCCATGCTTAATTTTTTCCTACATTTCATTTGTAATAAAAACTTATATTTCCCAGCTTCTTCATCAGACTTAATGCCAAACAGCCTTTGGCTAGTTCTAAAAATTAAAACCACCCTCAGAGAACTAAGATTTGTTTCCACTAAAATTATCTAAAATAATATACCATACATATATTTTTTTTTCACAGGCTTATTTATTCCACCAACACTTAATGAAAATCTGCTTATGTTTGTCGCTACTCTTTGACCCTGGAGAGGATAGAAAAAGTAATGATCTTTGCCCTCCAGGCACTCACATACTGGTTGGAGGAGACAATCACATAAATAATTATATCAGACACGACATAGTGACTAAACAACAACAATAATGAAACTTTGATAGATACATGCTTAGAATTCTGTGAGAGTACAAAAGGATTTGGGGAATAGCATTCCAACAGCAACACATGTTTGATAGCCATATGAAATTCAGAAACTGGTGGTAGTTCCAATGGGAGCTCAGGGTAGGTGGTGGAGCAGCCTCCAAAGAAGATGCCAGAAAAATATCAGTAAAAAGTAAAGATTAAATGTCATACTGAACAGCTGGAACTTAATTCTTCAAGCAAAAGAAAAATAAGCTAGGGAGTCATAAGACCTGACCTGTGAATTTAGGAAGATAATTAGGGGTTGTGATAGGATGGCTGTATTTGAAGAGAGACTAGAATCTCAGCAGTTAGAGGGTTTCTGCATTCCACTCTCATCAGCCTTTGACCTCCACCACTCCACCCAAAGTGCCGTATCAAGATCACCAAAGGTCTGTACCGTGGTCGGTTCTCAGTGACCAGTTCCCTTTTCTCAATGGTCAATTCTCTTTTCTCAATGATCTGTGCACTTTTCTTACTTGGCTTCCAGGACATGGTACTCTCTTGATTTTCTTCCTACCTTGTAGGTAGTTCCTTCTTGGTCTCTTTTCACCAAGCAGATTTCCATTCTCTACACCCAAATTTTTAATGATGGAGCACTCCAGGGTGCAGTCCTAGATTCTTTTCTCTCTAGTTTTTGGTGAATACACTCAGCCTCATTGCTATATGTACCTTTTACATACGCCTGGAAATAATCCAAATGTCCATCAGTGTGAGAATAGATTCATAAATTGGTATATGAACTCTCTTTAAGATTTAAAAGAATGTTTAAGGAATGATTTAGTTCTACATTTTAAAAAGTTGTGACTGAGATGGGACAGACACATATGTTTTGTGAAGCAAACAGAAGCATCCCAAATCATTCCTGGGATTATTCTTTATTAAGGATCTGTTGCAGCATGTAATATTTGGACATCATAGGGTTTAGTGAGTGAGAGTCTCCTAAGTTAGCCCATGTACTCATCTACTTTTCTTTAGTCTTTCTGCACTTAAAATTGCCTTCCTACCATTCCCACCCCATGTCAACCATACCCTTTCCTCTCTTTCAAGCACCACTGCCTCCAACAACATCAGACTCCCAGGAGAAAGCAGAACAGAACAGTCTGAGAGGTTAAAGTAGAATGGGGAAAAGAATCTGAAGTACACAGTAGGAGTTTAATAAATATCTGTTGAGTGAGTGAATGAGTTATGAACAACTAGACTTCTGGAGAGAGTAGCTTGGAAGAGGTGAAAAGGACAGAAGGATGAACTGAAAGAGGTGGGAATTTGCTCAAGATGGAACATGAGTGCTTCTCATAGAATAGGAAGAAAAAGAAAACTCCCCTGAGTAGTAAAGAGCTGGTAAGGAGAAGGTTGTAGGCATTGGGAGTATCTGGGAAAATGTTCTCATCTGTTCTGTAGCCTACATTTCACTCAGTCGGAGAGCATAACCAAGCTTCTTCATGTATTCAGCCCACTGACCTCCTGTGTATCTCATTCTGCACCATTAGTGGGATGATAATTTTGAGGGTGGTAGAGACGGAGGGTGGGGATAAGTAGGTAGAACAGAGCTAACCCCACCTCACTGGTTCACTAACCTCAGGAATTACACTGTGATCCAGCAATCCCTAACCCACCTGACTCCGTGGGCAGCGCTCTGGTGAGCAGAGTTCCCTGCGTGAAAGACAGAATCGGCTCTGTGACCAGACCCATGGCTCTGTTGCTGATATAACTGCCAACATTCCAGAAATGAATCTTCCCCCTGCCTGTCAGGACCCATCTATTCTAATTCCTCACCTTGATCTTGGAAAACTATAAAAGGACCAATTACCCTCTGAGTTAGCCAGAGCCTCATTTGTACTCAATGAGGAATCTCACACACACACACACACAGAGGCCCACAACTCCAACATCACAACTGGTGCTAACTATTAACCTAGATCAATAGTCTCAACAGAAAAGGTCAGAGGTGCAATGGGCCCAGGGAACCCCAGACCACATTACTCTCCACCTTGACCAACTTGACAGACAGGCTCAAATTGCTCCGGCTGTCTACTTTCAGTGCATTAGCAACGAACTTCAGGGTTTGAAACTAGCAGTCCTTTCCCTTACATTAAATGCTTTTTAAAAAGTAAATAATAAGCAGAAGATGGCAAGGAAGAAGTAAGAACAGTGAGAACAAGGATAATAAAACAAGACAAGAATTTTAACCACTGGCTTACTTTTCCTAAACGAATGCACGTAATTTTGCAGATTTCCTTTATAGAAAGAAATATTTCTATTTTATTTCTTTATTTTTTACAGCAAAAGATTTATGGGGGACTCTGCTGAATGGCATATGGAGATATGAATATGCCTAAGTAAAATCATACTCTAAAGTCTAGCGAAGCACCCCAGCCTGGAGTTTTAGGGGCACTCTTGATACCAAATTGACTCAAAAGGCCCTGTAGCATTAAAAACTGACCAGAGACTCTTATACATAAAAACTACTTAGAAACTTCCTGTATTAACTTCCTGTTTCTGTAACACATTTCCACCTACTTAATGGCTTAAAACAACACAAATTATCTCAGAGTTGTATAGATCAGAAATCTAACACAGGTTTAACTGGGCTAAATTCAAGGTGTTCGCAAGGCAACATTCATTCTGGAGGCCCTGGGGCAAATTCCCTGCCTTGCCTTTTCCAGCTTCTAGAGGCCACCTGCATTCATTGGCTCCTCCGTCTTCAAAGTCAACAATATGGCATCTCTCTGACCATTCTTTTTTAGTTGCACCTCTCTCTGAAGCTCATCTTTGGCTTCTCTCTTCCACTTTCAAAGACCCTTTTAATACAGTGGGCCCGTCTGAATAGTCCAGAATAATCTCTGTATTTTATGATCAGTTGGTTAGCAACCTTAATTCCACTGATCTAACTACCCTTTGCCATATTAGCTACATATTGGCAAGTTACAGGGATTAGAAGGTGAATATCTTTGAAACTATTTTATCACATCTCCTTATTGTTCCCAAGGCAAAGTGGAGGACCAGCCTTTCTTTCCAAACTTTCCTTTGATGGCCTTTTTAAACCTAATTTCACCTTTCTAAAATGTTTTGGAAGTAGGTCTAGTACTAAGGGCTTCCCAGGTGTTGTCAGGGGTAAAAAAAAATACCCACCTACCAATGCAGGAGACGTAAGAGATGCAGGTTCAATCCCTGGGTTGGGAAGATCCCCTGGAGGAGGACACGGCAACCCATTCCAGTATTCTTATCTGAAGAATCCCACGGACAGAGCAGCCTGGTGGTCTAGAATCTTTAGAGTCCCAGAGAGCTGGACATGACTGAAGAGACTGCCCGTGCATGCACTAGAACTAAAGCTCCGTTAGGGAGGGCACTGGATCCTTTTCAATGAGTATCAGGTGAGATTAACTTTTAATGGAAACTATATAAGCCTTAAAACACACACACACACACACAACTGCTGACAGGTGAGAATTTCAGTACATAAATATATTGCCTACAAGATAGGTGATTACGTTTTAAACCACTAATGCCAGTAAATATAATACAAAACACAAGGTAGCCTGGGAACTGAAAATTTGGATAGGTTGATAGACTCTTTAAATCGTTTTTTAAAGGGTAGTTTATTTTCTTCTTCCTTAGCACGGAAACATAAAAAATGTATTCAATAAATAAGCAAACGGAAGGAGAATCAATCTAATATCAAAGTGACTAGAGAGTTAATGCCAGGTCTCGATCTGTATGCTGGTGTTCCGGAATACAGAGGGCTAAAGGTCAGGGGCTCTGGGTAACCTCTACATGAAGAATGCCTTGACTTATCAGGGAGAGAGAAGCCTCTCCATTCTATACAAAGGTGTCTCTCTGAAGTCATGGTCCCTAAAAATTCTATGCAGAAAAGGCTTTGCAAGATTTGAAGAAAGTTTTATTCCAAATTCCAGGCCACACAACATACACACACACAATCAATATTCATATTGAAGATTTGAAATAAACATGCACACCATCTCCTACTATTTTCTAAAACTGTCTCTAATCACACAGACAAGTAAATCCAATATCTTCTGTATGTGACAGTTATTTGAACAACGAATAATAAAAGTAGAAAAGTGAAGAGAAGTACATTTGTGGCAACTTGCTGTATGCCAGGCACTTTGCACATCTTATCTTACTTGATCCCCACAACAATCTACAAGGTGTGGGTTATAGGACACTAAAAGGACACAGGGTCTAGGAAATTAAGAAATTACCTAAGACTTCACATCCAATTAATAAGTGATATAGTTCAGATTTGAACCCAGAAAAATCTCCCTCTAAATATTAGCTGTATACTCAACCTACGTGACTAGTGGCAAATATTTTTCTTTCTAGCAAAATCCTTACTGATGATTAAAAATAAAAGTGCTAAGTGTGATCCAGTGGTTAAGACTCTGCATTTCCAGTGCATGGGGCCCAGGTTCGATCCCTGGTCAGGGAACTAGATCTCACATGCCACAACTAACACCCAGCACAGCCAATTAATTAATTTAAAAATAAAATAAGAGTGCTAATATTAAAAGATTATTAGTCATATACTGTGACATCACACTGATTCTTAATAAGTTCTCTGAGTTTTTAATAGATATCATATAAAATATGAGCCAAGCCTTAGTCGTAAATTTAAATGTAGCCACTGAAAAGAAGTCCCTCTTCACTATATCTGTAATTAGGACTCAGTTGTTCATTTTACAGGTCCTTACAATAGTAATTAAACATTTTATCTTTTGCATTACATGTGTTTTCAAACTGCTCTTAAAGATCATTGGTCAACAGCCTTCACATCTTTTAGCATTTCACAGCTAATGCTCTACAAACACGGTCAGCAAAGAAAACACACATGGTCCTGGGGAACACAAACTGTGGCAACATACAGTATGAATTTAATTCTAACAAAGTGTGCTGCTTAACCTCTGGGTGTCGCTCCACCATTTCTTTAACAAGGCTACGCATTTCCAAGGTAGGTTCAGTTTCCAAAATCAAGGCAACAGGCCTCATATGTGTTGTATGGCCATTCAGATACATATAATGTGTCTGAACGCCTTTAAACAAGTGCATTTGGTACATGCTCCCTAGCACTATCATATGTACTTATGAACTAGCTCCCCCAAGATGGTAAGCCCCTTGAGGGCAAGTGCCATGCCTGACATCTCACCTTATTAGCCGCACATGGCAGAGTAGCAATACTATCTGTCATGTAGATGGCATTGTGCAAACTCGAAATCGCTCTTATGGATCAGCCCCTAAGTGCACTGTGACATTTGCCAATCTTCCAGACAAGGATCACAGAGGCTATGCAATTAGCTGGAATCACACTCACAACAGAAAACTATTCATTCCTTGTTTTGCATACTTGGTTGTTTCCTTTCCTGAAGGTTTTTATTACAAGGACTCATGCCCATTGGCCTTAGTCCTAGGGAGCGTGTGCTAAATGCACTTGCTTGAAGGTGTTCAGACACATTAAATGCATCTGAATAGCCATACAGCACATGTGGGGCCTGTTGCCCTATTTTTGGAAACTGAACCTTCCTTGAAAATGCGTAGCCTTATAAAGAAATAGTGGAGTGATATCCATTGTGTGTTAAAATAAGTATTATACAGTGCTAGTACATACATGTGGAAGGCACTGTTCTTTACAAACACTAACTTATTTAATTTTCCAAGCATCCCTACACAATAAATGCTGCTTTTATCTCCATTTTACAGATGGGAAAATGGAGAAACACAGAGATGAACTAATTCTAAATCACAGGAATAGTAAATGGCAGCAGTGAGTTCCGAATACAGGAAGTCTGACTCCATGTCTGTGCCCTTAACTTACTCTGCACTGTTCTGCCTGAATAAGAATCTACAAAGATCTTTAGTCAAGACATGTGATCTGTTGTTCAACAAGGGGGATAAAAGCGTGTTTACTCCTCCCTATGTGATTTATTTGGTTATATTCTAAAACCTTTCCTCATGCCAACAGAACTCCAAGTACTACACTAAATTTTCCTGTACTGAAGGCATATGCGATGGTTAGTTTGACTGACACATAAAATACCCAAAACAAAATACCTCAAGACTTGAGGATTTTTTGTTTTATGAATTAGAGACATGAAAGGATTACCTAGGTATCAGAAGTGTTATAAGCTCACATCTGTAAGTCTTTCTTGGAGATTTTCATATTTCTTATTCAAGAATGTCCCCTGTCTGAAATATTTCAGTGTTCACTCTGTATCTTAGCTTGAAATTTATCTAATCCTTTTTAACTGTTAATTTTCAACTACTTTTTCTTCACACATGCTTTCCTAGTAATGTTGAACACTTCTTACATTTTTATTCCAGATGTCCTGAAAACATGCTAGAAAACATGCAAACATATTGTAAAGGTTTAAAATTCGGGGTGTGTATGCATATATCAACAGGAGTTATGAATTATGTATACCTCAAGCCTATATAAATTAGATTTTGAAGAACAAGCATCATAGTACTCAGGCAGGTCATAATAAGAGATTCCATGTGAAATGTAAAAACTACCTTGAATAAATTATCCATAAGTTAACACTCTCATTAGAATGACATATTTATTATTTCTGGGTTTGTGACATTGCTTTAATGCACTTTGACTAACTGCTCTAACAGCATGTTAAGAAACCACTGCAGGCCTTTCCCCCTCGGAATTAGCAGACTTTGTTTATATTTGAACTAAAATGATTTAAAAATAATATAACATTAAAAACAATCACCCATTTCCCAATGTAGAATAATAATACCATTTTCTTCTGCCCAGAAACATTTAATTAAAGCAGGATATAACTTTAGTAATTATTTTTGCACAGAATGACTCTAAAATTAATAGTCAATTGTAAGACTGTTTAAAAATTGGGAGACTGACAATCAAAACATCTTAAATGCTTTGTTTGTGTGATGAAAAGGAGTGATCCTTTAATTCCCTCACACACATTAAACTGATTTCACAGACTTTCTGTGCTGGTGTTTAACATAGTCAAGTGCTTGAGGTTACATAAAATAAACAATCTTGAGATCTGATTGCAAATGTTTGCAATTTATGATGTAAACTGAATTTGTGAAAAAATAACAGGATCCCATGTCACTGAAGCCAAAAAGGCATTTTTCAGAAATCAAAATAGTTCCGAAATTTGAGTATTGTATTATGCTAAAGTATTACCATCTGAGGATCTAAAAAGTTATGAATCTGGGGAAAAACTCAAAATAGATATTTATCAGTTCAGCTTCAAGCTAAGGCCTCGGATCTCAGTGGGCCTCCTGTATTATAGGGCCTTTAACACTAATGATGTTTTGAGTAAGTTCTTTTAATTCAGTTTTCCTTAATCAGGGATTTTATAACCTGCACATCCTTAAGATCTGGGGGACAATTGCGGGAAATTTTAATTATTTATTACGATTATTATTGAGTTTGGACCAAAACGACACACATTGGGCAGACTTTATAGTGAAGCTTTCTTCAGTCCCCTTCTCAGAGTGGCCTGGAAACACGGGGTTGGGAACTCGGGGTTCACACATCCAGGCGTTTGGGCCGCGGCGCTCCGCAAAGCGGGCTCTGCGCGAGACCCAGTGGGAGGCTGGACCCCCGAGGGACCGACCCCTACGGGAAAGGAAAGGTGGCCTCGGTACCCGCTGAGTCTCGGGAGAGGGGACGCGGGAGGACGCCGCCGGCGCCCATGACGCAGGTCCCACAGGCCGCGCCAGGCTCGGGCACCGCCGACGGGGCCGAGAAACTTTGACCTCGCTCTTTCTCGCCCACTGGGGCTGCGTCCGCGGGCTCCTCGGCCAGCCGCGCTCCCTCGAGGACCCGATCCCGCGGGCTCGGCACTCAGCCCACCCGGCGCCGGCGGCCCGAAACGTTCCAGCCGACTTAGGCCCCGCTGCCGCGCTCCTTCGCTGAGGCCGGGCGCCCCGCCGGCCTGGGCCCGGGCGCAGCGCCTCCTTTGACCTCAGGCTCCCGGAGCGCAGTTGTAGGGATCGGCTAGGCCCCGGACGGGACCGCCAGACCCTGGCCCCAAGTTCTCCCGTGACCTCCGACCTCCCTCGGGTGCCTCTGGGAGCGTCCGAGCCCGCGTCGGTGGCTGCATTAGGGTTGGAGCGTGGAGCCTGCCCGTTTGGACCCTGGACTCGACAGCCGACGGGAGCTCGCCGGAGGCCACCAGCCCAGGCAGGCGGTGCGGCGGCTTCAAAGCTCACCCCGCCCCCAAGCAGATGTTTATTATGAAAACTAGGGACGCTTGTCAAGTAGAAGACCCGCAAGGCCTGAGCGCTGAATGCGGCGCAAGTCCTGTTCAGCGGCCTTTGAAGACTAAAAGATAAACATGATCACCCACGTCTACGCAGAGTAACAGCTTTGAGTGCGAGCTCAACCCGGGAGAGGGCCGGGTGCGGGCGGCAGGAGCACCGCCCGAGGACGCGGGGCTTTGTCGCACGGAGGGTCTCCTCTACGCGTCCTCCGCCCCCAAGGGGGCCCCAGGGGACACACGGGGAACCCTCAGTTTTGTCGAAGGGTGTCCCTTATCCCAGGAGCCCGAGTGAGAAAGGAAGAGAAGGTCCTGTCCCGGGTCTTCACGGTCCCTGTCTACTCCCCAAATAGGCAGCGACTCCGGGCTTAAGTAGGTGAGGTTTCTTCTGGGAGAGGGGACGGATGAGGGCTCCTTGGTACCCTACAAACGGCTAGAACCCGGCTTTTCCTAAATACGATCCTAGCTGCTACCTTTTCATAAATTTAACGAACGAAGACTCTATTTGAGCCAAAGAGCTAAACTGAAGTGGGACGCAGGGGGACCCGCCCTCCCCGCCGCCCCCGCCCCGCTTCGCGGCTCTTATCCTACTTCCAGACCGCCACCGACTCCGGGGTAGGGTCGGCGACCTGGGACTGAGCGTTTTGTAACAATTAACCCAGGTGGACTTCGCACCGCGTGACCACGCTTTCCTTCCTTCCCAAAATGTTCCCTAAATGAACTTCAAGGGTGGAAGTGCAGCAAAATGAAGAACAAGAGTCCGTTTTAGGGAAGGAGATTATTCTATTCTACGTCATTTTACATAGTATCTGTTCCTTTATTGATTTAGTGTAAAATCAATCCGGTTTCTTCACTGGGTGGATAAAACGGGGCAGGAGAGGGGGATTTTCGCTCAGCGCTACAGACAGCCACGAGAGTCATCCTTCTCACCGCCCCTTGATTGCCGCACGTAGGAGCAGAGGCAAGCTCTTTCCCAAGCTGAGTAGATAGTCGAGAGAGATACATATTCATCAAAAAGGAAGAAGGAACGACTATCCTGGATAGTTTAATAGTAACAGGAATAAAGATGACGCGAACCCCATCAAATGAAACAATACTATTTTCATTCAATTGATCGCAAAGTGTCTTCAATTAATAACTTGGCACTTATTTAAAAGGTTTAACAGAGGTGAGACCAAAACATTTTGTACCGACAACACGTCATGAAATAACAGCATCTTCTTTTGCTCAAAATAACTTAATACACTAGAAAAAATATGGCAAATATAAATAATTTTGTTTTCATGGAGAACAAATAGTTACAAAGCTCAACCGCATACCAAAGTTCAGCTAAAAGAGCTTTTCCTCTTTCTTGTAAATTAGAAGGGATTAAAAAAAAAAAAAACTAAGGAGACTTTTAAAAGAATTGGGATACAGATTGCTCAGTCCAGGGTACCCCAGTTTAAATAGCTACATGAATTGAGACAAACAAAAAATATTTGAATATACACCTTTGTGAGATAAAATGCAAATGTTGAAAGTCAACCATTAGTTCACACATTATAGCCAAAATAAACTTTGCTCGTGTGTATCAACATATTTTACACAAACTTAGTGCCTGTATCTAGCTGGGTGTTGTTTAAAGTGAGTGTGATGGGACTGAGAGGGGGAAATAAAGCAGGGTCCTCAAACAGGACTTCAGGAAATTTGCAAGAGGGAATACAAGGGGAGAGGGGGACTCATTGACCGCCCATTGTGTATCAGGCACCACGTGAGGCGCTGTACCTTCATCATTTCTCTTTTCTTTTCCCCACATTTTCTACTTGCTTTTGTCGTCTTGGGACAATCAGAGTGTAACTTTTTTGCCCTTCAAACTTTTTTCTTTTGTCCCCCCAGGATTAAACATGGGACAAAAAAAATATATAGATAGAAATATATATCAATTTTCAGATGCTTTGGGTATTGTTTTTCATACCGAAAATGAAAATGGAGTTAAGTGCGTGTGAGTATAGCGGGAGGGGGGGGAGACACCATCAATGGAATACAAGTAACATGCAAACTGGACTTTACTGTCAGCAGTCTGGACAGTTCTGCCATAACAATTTCTCAGAGAAATCATTGTCTGTGGTTACCATTCTTGTATTAATATCATTTTTTTATCTCCTCATTTTTATACTGTCTTCCCTCTTCTTGCTCTTCCATACGTGGTGGTTTTTAACTCAAAGCATCTGATTCAACGTAAAAGGAGGCCCGCCTCTCTTATCAAATTTCTTGTATTAAAGTGAACTTCGCAGAAAAAGGTCAGTTTCAAAACCTGTGAACTTCCCAGCTGCGTATTTTTTTTCATCTTATTCTTTAAATAAGTATACCTCTTCCTTCTGTTTTGCCTTCTTAGCCCATTAAAAAACAAAACAAAACATACACTTTAAGTTGGTAACTCCCGCCCCAATTATCTCGAGATCTGTCCCGGTTATTTTTCCATATTTTTTAATGTACAAAATATTTTTTTCTTTTTTATTCCTTGGTTCTCCGATTTCAGCTTCTGCTGAATAGCAATGTTCCCTTTCTCTTTTTCTCTCTGGTTTGTTTTTTCTACAGGTTCCCCCTCATTTTTTATTAACAAGATTTTTATTTCTACGCAAAAGTCCATCGTTGCAGTTTTACCGTAGGCCACACTTCACTGTCCCAGCACTCTTCAGACTTCCCAAACCCATCCCTACAAAGCCAAATTCTAGGCCCCCAGACAGGTGAATGGTCAGGAGCCACGAAGCTGGTGCCCTTCTTGGGATCCCGGGTGCTGCCCTCCGAGGCCGGGATGCAGAAGGGTGCAAGGGGCCATCGGCTGGGCAGAGAGAGGCTCGGATTCCGAGGTCCGGGGCAGGTAACAGAAGCAGCGGGGCTCGGAGGGCATGCAGGCTGCGCGCCGTGCTGCAGGCGCGACCCTGGCGCTGGCGTTGCCGTCACAGACCCAGGGCGGCCGCGTGCTTTTTGGCTTTCAGTCTGAGATCCGCGATGCTGGAGTTCTTGCTGGTAGTCTTGGCAGCAGCAGCGGCAGCCACGACGGAGGCGGCAGATGCTGAGTCTGCAGCCAGCGTGGCGAGCGGCAGTCCGAAGGGCGGCGCCGGGAACATCATGTAGGGCGCGTGCGCGGCCAGGTGCGGGTGCAGGTGGTGGTGCGCGTGCGCCACGGCGCTGTCCAGCTGCAGCTGCGCCTGAACCTGAAAGGACAAGGGCGTCACGTTGCAATGACTATCCTAGGGTGACAACAGAATAGAAAGAGAGCATTAACGGCGTCCAGCTTAGCTTGGGGAAGGCTGGGGCAGGGGACGGGAAACGGACGTTTAGCTGACCTCACTGTGACCGAATCTGGGATACTCCAGTGCCCCTGAGTATTCTGCAGCTCACTCAGAGTGGCTTATCCCCCTGAGACCCAGCGACTCCCATCTGCGGCGACTGTGGCCGCCCCCTTAGGAGCTGGGTTGGTCAGAGGGCAACGATGCTATTGTGGTAATACATCACTCCCCTCAAAATAACAATGTATATTGGATAGATGATGGGGTGAGCGTCCTTACCCTCCTCTTTTGGTGCTGTCATACACCTCTTAACCCACTGCTAAAGTACCAATAAGCAAACTACAAAACTTTAAAAATGTCACTTAGAGAAGTTACTGCATCTTCATCACAACTGGTACACTTGTTACTACTCCTAAAATTTACTACTAGTAAAATTACATTGGGATCTTGTTAAAATGTAGATTCTGATTCAGAAGGTCTAGGTCAGGGTCAGAGAATCTTGCTTTCTGACAATCTCTCAAATGGTACTGATGTTGCAGACTCAGAGATCACCTTCTGAGTAGTAGGGGTCTTCTCTTAAGATTCCCCTCTCTCTCCAGTCATTCTCTCCTGCTTCAGACGCCTAGCATCAGGATACTAGAATCCAGTGGTGCCAAGAGAGCTACGACCTCCTTAACACTAACGCTCAATATACGCCACGCTCAGGTATCTCTTCTGACTAGGGACTGGCAACTGAGAGTTAATTCATGACTTCATAGTCCTATTTAGCAAGAGCCCTGGCCAAGGGTGGGGAATGTCTGATACTGGTTGGGAATGGGTTGCACCCTTAGGCTTGGAGAATGGGGAGTTCAGAGCCCTGGGATATCCTAGGATTAAATCATTGCTGCAGGCTGTACTTTTAAAATGTAGTCTTAAAGGTTTCTTTATGGCTAAGAAAGGGTTTGCATTGGCAAGGTGTCCCTGGGAAGACCAATGTTTTCCTCTCTACTAGAGATGAAGGTTTGCAACTTAAAAAAATAAAAAAATCAAGTCTTAACTGGTAGTATTTTATTTATTTATTTATTTGGTCAGAGACATTTAATGTGACCAAGAGGTAGAAAATACCTCAAAAGATATTTACAGAGTTGCCTCAGAAATACCTTAGGACTAACCTTTGTATTGGAACTGACAAAATTTTAATCAAAAGGCTTTTCCCTTCCTTTCCCCAAGTGCAATCTTTAGTGCATTTTTAAAGGACCAGTTGCTGCCCTCAGGCATTGCAGGTTTCCCATGAGGACAGAAAGGACTAAGCATGTAGGCCTCTGACACTGTATAGGTTTTTAAATGGGAGTGTGTCCTCTCTATCAACTGAGAATTGATTCTCTAACTGTACACACATATTAGAGCTCAGAGAAAGGGGATGTTCAACAGTTCAAGCAAATATCCAGGTCTTTATACAGTTAAAAACAGGTTAAAACTGGGCTGTACTTGCCTGCTGAAATGGCATCCTTAAAGCACCTACATTGACGTAGGGTGCTACTCTACAAGCTTCAAATTGGCTGGCAGCCCCTATGAGGACACCTGTGAAAAATGGGGAACAAAACAAAATAAAGTGAGGTTAACATGTTCAGCACTTTCTCCCAAGGTTTCAAATGGTACCAAGATAGAACTATTTCCTTTGGAACTGGACTGGTATCTTCCTCAACTGTTGCCAGAATTAAAATCAATGTAATTGACTCTCAAATTTTAGGACTCTCATTAACTGCCTTCAGGGTAGATTTTAAAATAAGGACCACAGTTATCTTTGAGAAGGTTTTTTTCTGTCTTCGTAATAACAGTATTCCCTAATACTCTTTTTATTTAGAGTATTAAATGTTCTTTGTCTGAGAAGCATACCTTTATGAAGTTGATTTTCTTGCTTTCTACATTTAGCTCTTCGATTTTGAAACCAAACCTAAAATTGGTGGAAAAAAAATAAAATCTAGGTGATATGACTCAAAAATTTTTTTTTTAACTTACAGGAGTATGACGAAGAAAGAGTAGTGTTTTAGGCAAGGAATGGAAGATACAGCAATCTTTGAATTATATACAACAATCTTAATTTCCAAAGTTAAATTCATAAATGACAAAAATAATTTCCTTTACTTTTGCAAGATATATTGTTTCTTGATAAATAACTCAAGTTCTGTTTTCATGTTTCCACAATTAGAGTCCCCAAGGCCTAAAACTCACCCTGATACCTGATACTAAAGTGATAATGGGTTTAGATGTTTGCCCAGTAAGACCTGAGAAAAATGTGCTCATTAAGAGCCTGTAATATTAATTAGCTTCATCTTCAAGAAAAACCAAACACCAAAGCAAATAGTGACTCTGTGTTTTTTTTTTTCCTTGGGGGTGGGGAGATAAGAGTGGGGGAAGAGGTAATTAGTGTTATAAAAGCCTCACTACAAAGAAGTTTAGAATTTCTCTCTTCCTCTGTGCAGCAGAGTGTAACCTGGTAGCAGAATAATTATGCCATTATCATGATAATCTAATTTGCTTCCACAGAAAAAGTTGCTGACTAGTTACAGTAGTAGAGAAGTATTCAGAAGGTAGATCAAAATTTAAATTAAAATATGAGAAAAATAAATACCAGCAATAAAGTTCATTTATTACAAGAAAAAAGAGCATTCTGTGAAATGGGAGTGGGGTATGAATCATGTAATTCCGGATAATATCTTCTCCCAGACACTACCTTCTTAGGCAAACTTGCCAACTTTTAGAAGCAGTATGGCAGATTTTAAGAAATTCAAACAAAGCTTGCTTTTATATGCCAATAACACAGCATTATGTTCCAATAATATGGCATATTGACTGATTCGCAAGTTTATGTTTAAAAACATGAAAGCAAAATACTGCTTCAGAGCTTTTTTCTTGTTTTTGAAAGCAAGTGTCACAGTCAATGTAAATCTTCAAAAATTCCCCTGCCATTTAGTGTAATAGAAGGGTAGATTTCAAGCCAGGGTGGCATTCTTTGTGTACCTCACATGGCCTGAGGCTTCTTGCCTCTTTTTTCCCCTAGAAGAGTTGGAACTGATATACTAATGCTCACAACTGTAATAATTATCATCATGTCTTTAAGGGGTTTCTAAGCCTCTAGAGATCTCAGTACACAGAGCAAAGTAGGACAGGCTTAAAAAGGAAGGCTCTGCTGTTGATGCTGTGATGACCAAGGCAGCCTATTATTACTTTTCCCCTTTAAGGGGACTGCTCTGTTTTTGTCCTGATCCTATTACAAGATGCGGGGAAGCCCCATAAGAATTGCATAGTTCGCTGCAGATGGTGGTCTCTGCGCCCAGAGACCCAGGGAGTATCTGTTACAGTGATACTTTGTAACAGCTGCAGATGTTCAGGCCTAAAACTGCTCCATGTGTTCAAACAAATAATGACCATCATTTTCTCCTATTTTATTATTTGAGTGGAAATAAAACCTGAAACATTTAAATTCGTTTTCCATAAAAACTAAAAGGATATGTATGCATATATGTATATAATTTTTTTTCCCTTAAGTGCTCCCAAAGCCTACTTTTGCCATTACATTCACCTCCACAACCAGTAAAGAAAATCTGCTCCAATACTAACTTCACTGAGTGTGGCACTTGCTGGGATCAGACTTTGGAAATGTCAATATTAAGATATGTTGGTTGTTTTAAAATCAAGTTTCTGATTCAGGTTTGCTTCCCTGGTTAAGTGAGAGAACAAAGAGTGACCAAATGCATTTATTTTCTCCTCTATTTCACACACAGTTTGAGATCGACCGCTAACGGCAGACTGTAAAATTCTGCACTTAACAGTTGCTAATTTTCTTTATAGTCTGTACATCTATAAACCTAATTGGCATATCCGCCTGGCAAACCTAGATCCCAGAGCAGACCCTCAAGGAAACCCAACTCGGGCGAACAAAATGTTCGTTGTAACTTTTAAAGCATCCAGAAGATAAAACGATTTCTGTGGGATTTTTTTTTGAGGCTTATAAAAGTAGGCCCATTAGGATTAAACCACATTAAAGGCATTGTGAGGCGAGGGGGGTGTGGTTTATAGAAACCCTGGGAGCAAGCCCAGCAAAGCTTTCTTCTGCTGGGAACATATGTTGGTATGGGGTGGAGGGGAGAGCCCGGGAAGGCTTTAAGAATAAGATGTACTTTGGAAAATAAGACCTCCAGCAAAGACTTTTCTTCCCTTCTCACCTCACTCCAGACACTTGAACCCGCACACTCATCGTGTGTACCTCAAGCGACTCTCCAACCCCAGGCATGCCCCCTTCTCCGCTCCCGGCGACCTGCTTACAGCCGGATACCTGCACTCGGGCCTCGGACAGCCCCAGCCGTTGGCTCAGTTCTTCACGCATGAAGGCGTCCGGGTAGTGAGTCTCATCAAAAAGCCTCTCCAGCTCGTTGAGTTGTTCCAGGGTGAAATTGGTCCGACTTCGCCTCTGCTTGATTTTGGTCTGGCCTTCGTCCTCCATCCCTTTCGCATCCTCCTTGCGATCCTTCAGCTCTGGGGACACTGGAGGGGGCACCGCGGACGGGGCCAGACACGTATGTCCGCGCGCGCACAGCGACAAAAACAACAGAGCAAATACCATCAGCAGATGTGCCTACAGGAGGATGGCGGATTCTGCCCCCTCCCGGAGTTCCTGTCCAGGCCCTCACCCCGCTGAGAGGAAGGGGATCCTGGAGATGCGAAGTATCAGCTGGGGTGGCTGCCCGCGGGGCAAGGTGGGGCATTCACCTACCCAACCCCTTTCACAACGGCGGCCTCAGTTCACCTTCTCGCTCTGCACCCCCACTGTCCCCTGCCCTCCCCCGCGAACACAGACCAATTCCACTCACCCTCTCTCGCGCGTTCACTCTCTCCCACACACGCACAGAAACCAAAAGCGCCGCGCCCCGTGGGTCACAGAACGCGCTCCCGGCAGAGGAGGGCGGCGAGGCCACGGACCGGGCTCCGACACCGGCCCTGCCCGGAGCGCGGACCCCTTCTCAGTCAGCGCTGGCTGCCGCCGGCTCTCCCGTCTTCTCTCAAACTTGCTGGTCTAATTTGGGAACAATTGGGCTGCTGGGTCGCAGCTGGAGAAGCCCCGGTGCTGCACTGCGCTGGGAGCCACTTCCCGGGGCGCTCTGTACAGACCCGGGGCTCGAGCCAAAAGGCGCGGGCGGCCCCTGGACAGCCAGGCAGTCCGTGTCCCCGCTGCCGAAGCCCGGTCGCCAGAGCAGAGGCACCCACGCCATGTTGGCGGCCTGGAGGGCTCGCTGCCCACACCCGACCAGGAGAGAGGCAGAAAGCTGGCTTCGGGAGGCCCGCGACACAGACCGCTGCCTCTGTCGGCTGCTTCTCCCTCCCCATTGGAAAGGCGGACTCGACCCTAACCGCAGAAACCCACAGAGATCAACAGGTTCAAGCGGAACATTCGCGATCCGCCGTTTCTATTGGTTGCGCAAAGGCTTTTCACGCATCCAGAAGCTCGGATGTTTAATAAAATATGCATTTTTCTCCTCTAGGTTCGCACACATCCGTTGTCACTTTCCTGCCCTTCCTTCTCCACCCTTTAGAAATAGAAGCTTCGCGAGTGTGAGCATACAGGGACACCAGAAGGATGTAGCTATATATATATAGGCCAAGGGGCATTCATCAGGGGAGCTGGTATCAACGTAAGCGGCCCTCTGGAACCTTCATCCTCTGGGCCTGAGTCGGAGACTTGGCTTTTTAAGGTGCCAAAGCTGAGTTTAGAATAATCGAGGCTGTTTTATAGTTCTTCCTAGCCCAGAATCCTGATCAGTATGAGTGTTAAAAATCATTTCTATAAGAGCCGGGCTGCAGAGAAATTATTTGCCCTGAGTTTGGAAACCAACAATCCCAAGACTTCATTTACCCTGGGTTGACTCTAAATTCGCGATCCGGCCTGCTGGTGTACCCAGGGCCCGGAGATTGGGACTTAGGCCAGGCAGGCTGCACCGGACTGCCTGACAGTTATGCCACCACTTTCCATGTTTACTTGGTAACCCGTCTGGGAGAAGACCACTAGAACTCAGCCCGGGTTGGCATTCTAGTTAAGCGTTTCCCCGCTTATCTATTTCTCAAGAGTTCGTTTTGCGGGTATGTGTCCTTCCTCCAGGAAGCAGTAGATAATATTGTAGCACAAACTTAAGCCAAGTTAATAGGAAAATATTTCCATTTATATTGTAATGAAATTTAAATATGAAAACACACCCTTCAGATTCTGCCAAAGCGGTGAGAAGCCTTTGTTTATTTCACGCTCATAGTGGAAGCTCCTCAAACTTTGGGGGCTTCAAAGAGAAAGATGTCCACATTTCCAGTTGATTAATAGACTTAATATAATCCCTATTTCGCCCCCAAATTTCCACTTATAGGCCTAAACAAGAACAGACTGTGTTATAAACAACTTAATTGCTTGCTTAAATATGTGATTCTACGCATGTCACATATTTTCTTAATTGGAAAAATATGGCAGCTCACCAGTTACTGCAGGCACCAAATGCCAAATTAATTTTATTGTTGAACTCCTTTGAATTGGTACAGGATGCTCCACCATTTAGAAAAAGCCTTTTCCAAACACTTTGCTGGCACCAAAGGATTATCCCACCACAAAACCAGAATACTGGATGATGCCGCGCAGTAAATATCGGAAAACTAACAAACAAAAAAGGAGCCTAATGCATCTCCCGAAAGAAAACATTGCACAGCCTGAACCTCAGTCTGCCTTGGTCGCACTCTACCTTCATAGCTCTAAGAAAATGGGAAGTTTTGGTCCCTGAGATTCAGGGATTCAGAGTCTTCACGGAGTTGGAGTGGTTCTTAGAGGCAGCCGCGAAACCCGGGGCGACTCCAGGGTGAAATCCCAATCAATCTCCGTATCCGTATCTCTCTCCCCTTTCTCCGTCTCTTTTTTTCTCCCCTCGGGCCTAGGAAAGGGACTCCCGCAAACTCGGCGCTACATACTAACTGTAATCCCGCCGCCTGGCCCAGTGACGACCAGCACCCACTTGGGCAGCCGGGTCCCCCGAACTTCCCCACCCGCCTGCCGGCCGTCCGGCGGGGCCCATCCTCCGGTTGGTGAAAATGCATTTGGGTGGAAAGGGAGTAGCGGGAGCATCGGAGAAGGGCGCGCGCAAACCCCACACGCTCCCCCTCCTCCACACACACACACACCCACACCCACACACACACTCGGACCCCACCCACGACCGTGCACACCACCGGACTCCCACCCCTCCGTCCTCACTCTGGCTTCCAAAGCTGGGGTCCAAGGGCCCTCTCCGCGTCCGCCCCCCTACTCCTCCCCCGCCGGGCCTGGGGATCCTCTCCCGCCCGAGAGGAGTCGGGAAGGCGGGAAGGGGAACCGCGGCCGGGGGTCGGGCCGTTACCCTCGGTGAGCCGCGGGCTGCCCGGCTCCCTGCTTCTCTCGGCGGCGCCCATGTCCAGCTCCCGGACGGGAGAGCGCCCTCCTCCTCCAGCTCCTCCGCCTGCTCCTCCTCCGCCTCCACCTCCTCCGCCTCCGCCTCCTCCTCCGCCGCCGCCGCCGCCTCCGCCGGCCGCCCGGACTGCCGGGCTGCTGCGGTCGTCGCGGCCCGGCTCCGAGCAGCCGCTCGGCTCCTTGGCCCCGCGCAGCGGCCCGCTCTCCAGCACCTCCCGGTACGTGATAGCCTCCTTCTTCTCCTTCACTTTCTGGTCAAAAGACTTCGAGACGAACGCCGTAAGTTCTTCCATCGCCAGAGATGCCCGTCAGCCCCACGCTCAACCTCTCCCAGCCGAGCAGCCCCGCTCTTTTTTTTCCTTCTTCTTTTTTTACTGCTCCAGCCCCCCCAATAATAACACATCAATGGGGCAGGGGGTGGGGGGAGGGGGAGGGGGAGGGGGGAAGAAGAAGAAAAAGAAGAGAAGAAAGAAGAAAGAGGAGGAGAAGTAGAAGGAGAAAAAGAAGTAAGAAGAGGAGGAGGTGCAGGAGGAAGAAGAGGAAGAGGGAAGGGGCGGGGGCCGCCGGAGGGAAATGGGAACCGCTGCTTCCCCGCCGGAGCGCGCTTGTTCAGTGTTAAGATCTTTGACAATTCTTCCTGCGGAGAGTTCAGATCTGATAGCGACGCAGCGCTTGAAGTCTCACTATTTATACTTCGCAAAGGCGGCCCCTTGTTCTGAGTAAATTACCTCCCCTCGCAACTCGGAGGGAGCCCCTTCCCGGGAAGCTCCCGCGCCACTACCTGGGGGTGGGGGAGTGGGGGTTGGGAGGTGGTGGGGGTGATAGGGAGAGAGGGAGAAGGGGGAGAGAGAGAGAGAGAGAGAAAGAAAGAGAGATTGAGATTGATTAAGGCTGGAGTCCAGGATGGCTGGAGCTGGAGTATGAGGACAGAGAAGGGGGACCGGAGGGAGTGGGAAGAAGAGGCAGTCCCAGGCCGTCCGGCTTTTCGGATACCTCGGCCGCCTGCGCTCTTGGCCATTAATTCAGGATTGACAAGAATCCCTAATTAATTTAATTAGGCGTGGATTTTTGCGTTGGTGTCACGACTTACTTAAACACTGGGGAGCTGGACTTATTCCGCCGGGGCGTGGCCAAGAGGAAACTGACAAGTGCGCGGCTCCAGGAGTCAGTAGGGTATCCCGACCTGGCAGACGACCCTGCGTCCTCGCCAGGCGTCAGGGTGCAGCGCAACTGCTCGGCTCCTCATTGCTGTCCCGCAGCCCTGCCCTGCCTCAGAACCCCGGAACCCCATTTCCGTATCCTGATCCTGTGCCCCCGTCGTACATGCCTGCTCTCCCCAACGCCGACCCGAAACCTTGTAGCCTGGCATCCTGGCTTCACAACCCTGCCGAGTCAGGGTCCTTTACAATTTCTCAGGCCCGCGCAGCTCCTTTTTGGGGGCTTCCCGGCCCGCGGCCAGAGCTGAGACTGGGTCTCCACCAAGCTCCCCGCCCCAGAGAGTTTGTGAGTCACCCCATTATTCGTGTCCTGCAGACCATGCCGACTCTGCCGACAAACCTCGCTCCACTGGCTGGTTGGTTTAACAACATTTTCCGAGCAGCTGTTCCCTGACAGGTTCCATTTTAAAGTGTTTCTTTAGCGCTTGATCAAGGACAGTTTGACTTCGTTCCCTCTTTGAGGTCTCAGGAGCCTCACCCTTCTCCCTTACTCTTTGCACTGGGACTCCTCCCACAATGAACTAAAGAAACTCTTCTTTAGAATCCCAAAAGCATTCTAATTAATTTCCTAATTTTGAAAAGATCATGATGATTCTTCTTCGAGTTGGAAAAAAAAATAGATGTTAAGTTTGTGCCCCACCTAATTTCATTTATCGTGGACTATTTTAAAAAATGCTCTCTGGGAGAAAAGTACCCCTCCTCTCCACTTAACGCTACGATTTAAAATTATATCCCCGGACTGTTTTCATGGAAGCTGTTATATAGATGGACACATCTATATTCTTGCGTCATATATGCGTATCATGCAGGACAAAGCTTCTTGTGAGAAGTGTGGCCAAGTATATATACCCCTCACATAAGGCTGTTTACATGTGAAAAAAAGAATACTTACATATTGAAAGTTATATTTACCTGCTTGTGTAAACACACCTTTTCAAGTGTGGCTTCGGAAACATTTTTGAATAGTCTGAATATTAAATACAGTCTTTCTGATGTTAAAGGTAACTTGTCCGTTTTCTTGGATCTTATCGTCTTAGTAAAAATAAAAGCAATTATAGAACTTTGATTCTGACATCTTCCAACCATTGGTTAAGGCATCAACACAAAGTTAACAGATAATTTGAGAAGTTCCGTCAAAGCAACATAAAGCATTCGTAAAAAGAGAACACAATTATACCTTAATATGTTACTATTTCTAGAATATATCTAACTGTGTCACTATTTTTCACTACTTTTACACTTTTCAGATTAAAATATTCACAGTTGGTGAACTTAAGATGGAAATCTTACTTTTTAGAATTGTTACTTTGCTTTTTTTCTCTTGAATTTAAAGGTTTTTTTTTCTTAAAATATTTCATTTATTGCTACTTTTAGGAGAAATAATTAAGAACTTTAAGTTTCCAGTAGCAGTAGCTTTTAGGTATCAATAAATTACAGGAGTGCTTTCTTTTATTACACTACAAAAGAGATTCAAATACTCACACTTTCTAAAGTTATATGAATTTAGAAATATGATTTTGCAGTTAGTCTTGGGTTACCATTTGTGACTACTTTACTTCTGATATTATTAGAGGGGACTAACCATAAAATTTTAATCCTTTAGGAAAATCCACTTTTAAGGTTATTTAGCAGAATGACAAGTCATGGGGTCAACTAAATGGATGTGGTGCTCAAATAGCTCTCAAACTGAGATGTTAAATGTGTATTCACAAACAGCTCTAAAACAGCCATGATTAAAAGTCTGGTAAGGGATCAGGAGGCTTACGAACTACTTTTTTGCCCTTTCAAGCACATGACTTTCAAGTCTGCAACTCAAATTCCACCTACTGAGCTTGAGGGAAAGATGAACACTTTAAAGTTAATCAGGGAAGACTTGGATACAATAGTTGAATAATTCACACCAAATAGATTTTCCATAGATTTTTCTGGACTGTTGCTCTTAGTATATTTACCAATAGTGGTGTTCATATGAGATGGAGCTATGTATAAGAGATCTGCGGTGTCTAACTATGGATTCCTACTGCCCTAAGGGAAATTTAGTTAAAAAAAACACAAAAACAACCAACCAAGGTTTTGAAATCATATAATAATAAATGCTCACCAAGTTATAACGATGTTGTTTCTTTAAATAGCAAATATTTTCTCAAGACAGTTCAAAATGCAGTTTCGGTAAAAACAAACAACAGTTGAGAGTAAAGTTCAGTGACCACCTGCAGACAGATGAACAGCTTCCAATAAAATTCAGGGCCCCAAAAGTTCATTTCTTTACCCTCCATTTCAGCTCTTGAATTATTTAAAATAAACATGCACTGTTGTAGTTAAGCTTTAAAATGGTCCCTCAAAACAGGTTAGTTAAGGTACAGTCATTTATGAAAAATAGAGTTGTGGAGATGATTTTCTCCACCTCAAATGTCTGTGCAAAACTGTAGCTTGGGTACACAGCAGTTGTTGGTTCTCTCGGTTCACTCAGACCAAGGCCAATAGTTTACCTCCTTATCGACGCTTCTTCACATTAAATAAGGAAAAAATGATATTCATGCAAGAACAGATAAAGTCGTGTAAGTTACAGAAAATGCTGACTTGCTTTCATTTGTATGGGTTTAAATCACAACAAAACCCCCTACACATTTATTTTCCAGAAGAAACCTCCTGCCCCTGCCTCTGGCAGTTTTCTCCCATTCCTCAACCAACCAGTTACTTTAATGAGAGAAAAAAATTTGTCCCCAGCCTGTGCCTTCACCTTTAGCGCAGAAGAAACACCGACTTTTAATGCAGTTTTTTCAAATAAATCATTACAATTTAATCACAAACGACTCTGACGCTATACAGACACACTCCCTTGATTTATTATTGTTGGGCCAGTTTCCTCCTCTCCCAGCATGAGATAATCGATTTTGCTACGTGTGGGTGTCTTAAACATAACTTCCTATGATGCGGATTTGTTTACTTATTATCTGTGGCGATAACGACGATTACTAAGGCAATAAAACTTTTCAGTCCCCACCTTAATTGCTTTTTGGTACCAAGAAAATCAAATAATCAAGCACGCAAAACCAACACCAAACAAAAAATTGGCGGCGTGACAATCTACTCCTTCGGCTCTCCTAACGCCTGGCAGCTTCCATCGATGCGCTCGAAAATTCGGCTGACGCTGCCTGGCGGTGGAACCAGGAAGGCGGTGAGCTTAAACTGAAGCAAGTTCGGTGAACGCCGGCGGCGCCCAGATTTGAAGAAACATTTCTAGGTCTGCGGCGCTTGCAAGTCTACTGGAGGTATAAGCCCGAAGGCCGGAATCCAGGTGATGCCCGCGTCCGGGATCTGAGAGGCAGCGCCCGCAGCTGAGGAATTCCGAGGCCCTACTCGGGCGTGAGGCGGCGCGGGCCTGGCGCTGCCTGGGTGCTGGAGGCGGCGGCGGCGGCGGCGGCGGCGAGAGGGGGGTGGGGGTCGGGGGCTGGCGGTCCGGCGGCGCGCTGGGTGGCGCAGTGCGCATGCTCTGGGCACCTGGCGGCTTCTGACCTTTTGAGGGCCAAGCTGGGGCCTTAGGGTGGTGGCGGTTATGGGGCTGTACGCGCTCGCAGGCCTCAGGCTAGGCCTTGAGTCTAGAGGTGGTGAGGGAGAGTTAGCCGACTCTTTTACCCTTTCCCTCCTCCAAAGCTGTCTCCCGCCCCCACCGCCAGTCCCTGATCTTTGATGGCCTGCCTCTGGGTTTCTGGGTTTGTCTTGTAAGATGTGACTGCAGTTTGGTAACTAGATGTAGGTAGGGTGGAGCGAGAAGGAGGCTGCAGTCTGGGGTCCTCTGTCCCGTCCACTCTGTTACGTCTGCTTTACGTTCGCCTGCTCTTCCAGCTTACCCCCTCTCACCCGAATCCCGAACCTCCACCCCTACCCCACCTCCCATCCTTCCTGGCTCACTCATTCTGGGAAGAGAGGTGGTGCGGGGTGACACGGACTTCCTTCCTTAGCAAATACATAAATTTGTTATATTTATTTGCCTTTCACACTCATCTCTTTCCTTGATTTCAGGACTTGTGGTCAAAGACCAAGAGCACATGGCTATCTATGGTCTATGAGAGGTTATGCACTAGTATACATTTGCCTGCTCTCGTTTTTAGGTCAACCTTAATTTTTCTTTCAGAGGTTATATATCTTTAAATGCACAGTGGAGGCCAACCCCCCCCCCCCCCCCCCCCCGAATTAGCAGTAACTTACTTGTGTTTCAACTGACTAGGTACTGGGTAGTTAATAAAAGTGTTTCGTGTTGTCACGAAAAAGTTTTCCAGTTGTCATCTTTGGACTTGGCCTTAAAAACTCTAAGTGGAGGAGATATGCAGTTTTGAGGTTTAAGGATTATAGCAGATATGACAGGTGCAACCTCCTGGGGAAACTGGGTATCCTTTGAGAGCCCCTTTAGCTCTAGAGTCTATAAATATTCACTTTCTTTGCAGACAAAGGAGATTTCCTGCTAAGTGGTAGCACTTTATTACTGTATATTCTTCAGAAAGAGGGCTAAAAATGTTTGAAACTGAAATAAAGGCAGCTGGCACCTACCAGCTTGTCTAGTCTTACTAATTGGCCTTACCAGCTTGACTAAGCAAACAGTTGTATTATGAGTTGGAAAAGTTCTCTAATAAGATTGTTATATTAGATGTATTGGTGTATTTTCCACTTTTATTTTCAAACCATTGGGAAGAAATTCCTATGACTGATAATGCTTTAATGAAAAAAAAAAAAGATGCCAGTCTGCAAATTTTTAGTTGTGCTGGGAGGAATGTTTTAACAATTCTGTACCTCTTGAGTTTTGCTTTATTTTGCTCATTAAGCTAGAATTTTACCTTAGTTCTTTTATTGCCTTGGGTGATTCTGTACTTGTTTGTGGATTTCTTCCTGTGCTAAATGATGTTAACCCATTTTTGCTTTATACCTTTGAGGTGGATTTCCCATTGAAATGACTGTTCCTCCCCCTTGCCCGTATTTGGTCATGTGTCCAAGATCAAAAAGATTATAGTTTAATAAACTAATGAATGAGTAGTGGTGAAATAATTATAAAATGTCACATCCTTTAGGAATATTTGTTCTCTCTAACTGCCTGCTTTCTGAAAAAGATAACTGCTTACTTTACCTTATTGATTACCAGACAAAGGAACTACTTGTATATGCCTTTAAGCTCTCTTTTGAAGGATGCATTTTAGCTTCTACATCTTCAGTCAGTCACCTAAACTTTACAATACAATGTTTCTGTAAATTGATGTCCTACTGTAGTCATTATTGTCATGGCTTCAATTCTGTAATGAGAGTTGGTTGGATATGGTTTGTGACCATGAAACTGCAACCAGGAAGTAATAGAGACAAGTGAGAACAGAAAACTGAGAGCCTTCTCTCCCTATTTGCCTTTTCTGCTTACAGATGGGTTGAAAAATTGTTAGGTTCTGGGACTCCTAAAAATCTATGCTCAATTTATCTTTGCTCTTACTGGAAAGAGCTATTAATGCATCTTGCCATGTGTTATACTTACCAATGGAGTTAAATAAAAACAGTTCTTTACTGGAAATGTGTGATATAATATAAATCAACCACTATGACTTGAATGAGCAAATTACATGCTAGTGACATTATGGAAATCCAGTGGTAAGTATATATCTAGAGTAGTGAGTAGGAATTCAGTACTGTCATTGATGAGAAGACAGTTTTTGGACCTACCTTTGATTTGTTCTTAGTGTTCAGTTTCTTTTCTGAATAAGTATTTGAGTTTATTTATAATAAAGAAATGTAATGTCTTTTTGTTTATCTTATTGAGATTAATTATACTTCAGTGTAATTTTTTTGAAATGTAAATGCATCACCAGAAAAAGTATTTATAAATTTATGACAGTGATTTTTTAATCATTTTTTCTTTTATTACTCTAAGGAAGGATTGTGTATCTTCCATTAACTTTTCCGAGTTAAATGTAATCATTCTTCTAATATGGATGAATTACATTATTTGAGATTAAAGAATAGAAAAAAATCTATACCCACCTCTCAGTCTCTTTTTTTGGTCATCAGCAATATACATAATTAGATGTATGTCCTTTTCTTTTTTTCCTACTTCTTTATGCCTTATGTAGGTACTTAAGCTGGACAAAAATGTAGAATAGAAATGACTGTAGGTACCTTAGAGTAGTAGGTCTCATACTTTTTAGATTTAAGAAAACTTTACCTGCTTAAAAACTATAGAGAACCCCACAGACTTATATCTACATGGGCTATCTAGAAATATTGCCTTTCTACTAGTTAAAAAAAATTTGAAGTATTTATTTAATTAGTCCACATAAAAATAACAGTAATAAATCCATTGCTTGGTAACATAAATGCCATATTTGATGTGAAAGGTAGCTATATTTTCCAAAACAAAAGTGAAAAAAATGGCATTATTTTTCCTTTTTGCAAATCTCTACTGTCTGGCTTAATAGAAGACAACTGGATTCTTGTATCTGCTTTCACATTCAGTCTATTGTGATGACTTTTTGAATGAAGTATGTGAAGAAAATCCAGATATCACACAGATACGCTGTTGGAAAAAATAGTATTTTAATAGCCTTTTCAGATAATTACTTCCTTAATACTGTGCCTTAACTTGACAGGTAGTAGTTTCTTAAGCATTTGTTGCAATGTGGTATTTGAAACTATGTCAATGACCTTTTCATGCTGTTACATTAAAATCTATTGGTTTGTCTCCTACCGTGAATGGATATTTTACTCATAACATGAGTCTGTGACATCGTACATTGGCTTATTGGAAAATACTGGTTCAGTGAGTTATGTGTAGCTTCTAAATATAGACAAACTTTTCATTATATAATTTAAAAATTGCAATTTGTTAAAATCACCATTGACCTCATTGAAGAAATCATTAAGTGCTGAGAACCTGTCAGTCTCATGGTAACAAATACAAGTTATCCATCATTTTGATTTTGGCTTGAGAGCTCAAATTTTTTTGTGTATTATATTTTATTTTTAATCTATTTTTTAATTGGAGGCAAATTGCTTTACAGTGTTGTGTCGGTTTCTGCCATACAACAATGCATTATCAATCATAATTGTATATGTCACCTCCCTTGCCAGCCTGTCCCACCCTCTAGGTCATCACCGAGTGCCAGACTGGGCTCCCTGTGTATATAGGAACTTAGCACGAGCTGTTTTACACAGGAGAGTGTGTGAGTGTCAACACCACTTTCTCAGTGGGTCTCATCCTTTCCTTCCTCGGCTGTGTCCACAAGTGTGTTCTGTACATCTGCCTCTCCATTCCTTCCCTACAAATAGGTTCATCAGTAACATTTTTCTAGATCCCATATATATTCCTTAATTGAGAGCTCAGATTTTATCATTGGCAGCAAATTGTCAGTTTCCTTAAAGGACAGACTCCTTTAATTCATTCTTGAGAAAATGTCAAATGTCCAAGTCTGAATAATCACAGCCAGTTCTTTTAAATAGTGTTTCACAATAAAAGCAGCTAGTTCAACTTGTTATTCAGCTGCACAAACGTTTCCTCAAGATAACCCGTTGTTCTTCAGTCTCTGTGTTTCCCATTTCATCACACAGAATATTAAGGTGTGTTCTCAAGGGTTGAAATTTATAGAATTAATGATGATTTTACTGCTTTATCAAGGACATACTTAAGTGAAACTGCCTTTCTTTAAAAAAAACAAAAACAACTGTATATTGCAGTGAAGAATTCAATGACTGTTAGTACAATTTGGTCCCATTACCTTGATTCCTGTTAAAGCACCAGCAGTTTTGCCTACCACTGCTGCTACATCATCAGCGCAAAAGTCAGCACAGTAAAAAAGGTAAATCAAGTTTTAGGATTGTAATAAAATTAGTTTTGGCTGGTTGGATCCCTTCAGGTCTTAGGAATACCCCGGGGTCTATAACCCACTGGGAACTACTATTAAACTAGAATGTAAACTCCTTGAAGGCAAGGATTTTTCTCTCTTGTTCATTGATGTATTCCTTATACCTTGGCATGCTATCACTCTGGGACTTTTTAACCTATCTCAAGCGTTAGATCACTTGCTTTCTGAATCTGGGTCATCTTTATTCATTCCCTTCTCTGTTGAAGCACATCCTTCAGTACTTTCCTAAAAAAGGATGAGCTTGAGGTATGATTGGAGCCCTTGCATATCTGAAAATGTCTTTATTCTGATCTCATATTAGATCTATGTTCAGTTTGAATATACATTCTAGTTTGAAAATGATTTTCCTTAGAATTCTGAAGGCAAGTCTCCATTGTTTGTTGTGTTGCTGCCAAGAAGCCTTGTGCCTTTTACCATTTTTTACCTTTAGAAGTTTCTAGGTTCTTCTTTGTATTCCTTGTTTCTGAAGTTTTATGAGGTATGTCAGGTATAGATCTTTTCAAATTCATTGTCCCAGGGATTTAGGGCAATTCATGTCTTTCAATTATGTAAATTTTAAAATTATTCTTTGGATAGTTTTCTTTTTCTGTTTTCTATGCTCTGTTTCTTTCTGGAATATATATCAATTGGATATTGGACTTCCTGGATCGATCCTCTTTTACCTCCTATTTTTTTATCTTTTTCTTTCTAGCTTTCATGAGTCCTTTGATAGTGTCCTCTAACCCTATTGTGTTACTTACAACTTATTGTTTGTTTAAATTTCAAGATTTCTCTCCTATTCTATGGCTATTCCTCCTATGCTTGTTTGGTGGATCATCTTCTCATATATTCTGAGGATAGTGGTTTTTTTTGAAGTTTTCTTGCATGTTCCTGGCTTACTATTCTGCTTGGCTTTTTCAGCTTGGCTTCTGTCTCTTATGATGAAGAGTTTCATCACATGATTTGTTTTCTTTTGTTGTATAATTACTAAAAAGTCACCAGAAGAAATGTTTGTAGAAAAAAGTTTACTGTGGGGAATTTCAGTGGTTAAGACTCCATACTCTTGCTGCTGAGGGCCCAGGTTCGGTGCCTGGTGAGGGAACTAAGATCCCACAAGCTGTGTGGCACGGCCGAAGCAAAAAGAAGTATTAAAAAAAAAAGTTTGCTGTGTTTAAGGTTTGGGCTTGTTAACTGGTGGACTTGGTTTTAATGTAGCCTCTTCCAGGTACTGTTTAGTTTTTGGAGAAAAGAATACTCTCAATTCTTGGAGCCAAGTACACACAGGGTGACAGTATTCACTGTTAGATTGTAGAGTTTCACTTAATCCCTGTAACTTTTAGTTGAGCATTTCTCTGCCCTCTTTTTCCTGTATCCCTGGACTTGGTGCTTCACTGTTGCATCATTTTTCCAAAGTAAACCACCTCTTCTTCTGGGAATGGGGAATAACAGTCCCTACCTGGTTGGATGGCATAGGGGACCTGAGCAATTAC
Organism: Odocoileus virginianus; assembly: GCF_023699985.2. Taxonomy (NCBI): domain Eukaryota; kingdom Metazoa; phylum Chordata; class Mammalia; order Artiodactyla; family Cervidae; genus Odocoileus; species Odocoileus virginianus. The sequence continues at coordinate 49,069,918 of NC_069677.1, read as the reverse complement.
TTCTTTTACAGAATTTCTACCAATACCTTTGGTTTTTTAGTTCTGCGTCTCATTGTGCCTGCTGTGGTGTCTGGTGTCTCAAGTTCCTGATCCTTTCTGATTTTTGCTACGTGAATTGGCTTTTCTTCAATTGGAAATCTCTGCAGTTGCTTGATGTTCAGCATTCTTAGTTCTAAATCCTGCATCTGTTTTTCATTTGCTAAAAATTTGTTGACATATCTTGTCTACTGTTCCTGTAGTTTTCTCTTCTGGTCTTCTTTATCCTCTTTATACTTCTTTATCCTTTACTATAATGTTAGTATTTTTTAAACCAGGTAATAAATAAAAACCCATCTTAATTTGGTTATTTGCGAGTAGAGAAAATTCTTAACTGTTTAAAGGTTGAAACAAGAAAGGAAGAAAAAGGAAATTAGAATGCTTAGATGATCAATATTATCAATTATATACAAATTCCTTAATGAAAATAGACATACACACATATATACATATACAGAGATATGTGGTTATATATGATATATAACTAAGTCACTAAGTCACATCTGACTCTTTGTGACCCCATAAACTACTGCCTGCCAGGCTTCCCTGACTTCACTGTCTCTTGGAGTTTGCTCAGACTCATGTCCATTGAGTCAGTGATGCCAGCCGACTGTCTCATCCTCTGTTACCTCCTTCTTCTCTTACCCTCAGTCTCTCCCAGCATCAGGGGCTTTTCCAGTGAGTCGGCTCTTTGTATCAAGTGGCCAAAATATTGGAGTTTCAGCTTCAGCATCATTCTTTCCAATGAATATTCAGGGTTGATTTCCTTTTGGATTGACTGGTTTGATCTCCTTGCAGTCCAAGGGACTCTCAAGAATCTTCTGCAGCACCATGTTTCGAAAACATTGATTCTTTGGCACTGGCACTTAGGCTTCTTTATGGTTCGGCTCTCATGTCTGCACATGACTATGTGAAAAACCATAGCTCTCACTGTATGGATCTTTGTTGGCAAAGTGATGTCTCTGCTTTGTAATAAACTGTCTAGGATTGTCATAGCTTTTCTTCCAAGGAGCAAGTGTCTTTTAATTTCATGGGTACAGTCACTGTCCACAGTAATTTTGGAGACCAAGAAAAAACCTGTCACTGTTTGCATTTTTTCCCTGTTGGCCATGAAGTGATGGGACTGGATGCCATGATCTCTGTTTTTTGAATGTTGAGCTTTAAGCAAGCTTTTTTCACCCCCCTCTTTTACCCTCATCAAGTGGGTCTTTAGTTTATTATATACACACATTTAAATATATATGTATGTACATATATACTGTATGTATATGTAAGATTTCATAATTGTAGTATTTTGAGAGCTGGAGAGGATCATGGGGATCTTACATGAAGTGCAGTTTTATTTTCAATGAGGAAACTGGCTTAGATATGCTAGTGATTTACTGAGCTTTTCAAAACCAAGTTTTTCCAGTGTTTAGTTGAACTGTGAAATGTTAGAAATGTGAACAACTTTGAGGTTCAGAACTATATTTAAAGTCTAATTCTGGCTCCAGGTAAATAGCTTTAAGTTTTGAATTGTGACTTTCACAATTCAAATTTTTGAACAGTGACTTTCAACTAAAATTGCATTAGAGTTAAGGAAGGGATGGCTCACTTGGTTCTGAAAACAAAGCTGTAATTTAATGTATTGCTTTTTTTAGAGTAATGATATTTAACTTAATTTAAGTAAATATTAAAATGAAGTGTGAGATTTTTGTTTATCTGATTCATTGATTATTTATCCTACCTATTAGGAAAGATGGATCTTGCTTTTATTTGGCATCCAAAGATAGCTACTATTTTAGTAAAAAAAATAAGATTCCATATGAGAATCTAACTTTAAAGTAAGACAAGTAGACTTCTTATAAGTTATTGTCTAAATATAAAAACCTTATATTCTATATGTTTTTTCTTTTGTACAGAAAATATGCAAATATAGCCATATAGAATATAGTTAAAAAAGAGAAAAAAATTATCCAATTTCTTACTTAAATCTTTATCAGTTGTCTTCATTTTGCTCTCACTCATATGCGTATATTTTCTTACATTGTAGTCTCTGCACATGCAGTTTTAATTTTATTTGTTTATTGTGTTTGCTTTTGGCTGTGCTGGGTCTTCGTTTCTGCAGGAGCTTTTCCCTGCTTGCAGTACATGGTCTTGTTATTGCGGTGACTTCTCTTGTTCCGGAGCACAGACTCCAGCGTGCTCAGGCTTTACGGGCTCAGCAGCTGTGGCTCCCGGCTCTGGAGCACAGACTCAGGAGTTGTGGGGCACGGGCTGAGTTGCTCCGGGGCGTGTGGGATCTCCTGGGGTCGGGGGCCAAACCCTTGTCTTGCGTTGGTGGGTGGATTCATTACCATTCGGCCACCAGGCAAGCCCTCTGTGCATTTATGCGGTTTTAGATAAGGCGCCCATCGTAGCATTAAGGTGAGCATCTTCGTGAATGTATCCTTTATAAGGGAAGCTTTGCGGATACGTGCCTAGAAATAAGATTGCTTTGTCAAAAAAGCCTCAATATTTTTAAGACTCTATTTAAATTGCGTGATTGCTTTCGGGAAGGATTTTATCACCACTTCTATAGGTACTAGCGATGTGAACAGTTAGACGTCATTTTTGGTATTTTAGTTAACAATACTTCATCAACTTTGGTACATTAGTTAACATTTCCTTTCTCATATTTTATGAGGTACATGATAATGGTGTATTGTTTCAGTTTGTACTTTGTTGATGATTAATGAGGTCTTATCCATTTAAAGTTTTAGAATTTTCAGTTAGAAAAGTTTAACTATAAAAGATAGTGAAGTACCTTTTATCTTTTAGGGAATGTGAGAATATAAGATTAGATAGTTGATCCCTAAACCAAATATCATATAATTAATGATAAATGCAACTTGAACTATAAGAAAATTGTTATAATGAACCATCCTCAGGGTTGACACTTTCAGGAGACATTTCAAAAAATTTAGGATGAGTTTACTTTATTCATAAATTGTGAAAACAGTAAACTGATAGTGCTAGAAGACTGTACTAGAGCTGTTACTCATGTCTTGTTAAGATTGGTACATTTAAAATTTTACTTTACTAAGACATTTAAAATTTTTACAGATACAAGAAAATTATTAAATTTCATCCATTGTTCCATTATGTTAGAAATAATTTTCTTTGAATTTAAACCTGTAGAAATGGGACGCCGGTCATCAGATACTGAAGAGGAAAGCAGAAGCAAGAGAAAAAAGAAACACCGTAGACGATCTTCTTCCAGTAGTTCTTCAGATAGTAGAACGTACAGCCGAAAGAAAGGTGGAAGGAGATCAAGGTCAAAGTCAAGATCTTGGTCCAGAGATCTTCAGCCTCGCTCACATTCTTATGATAGAAGGTGATTTTCATAATTTTTACTTATGTAGTAGCAAGAGTGACATTCTTTAGAGTTCATATGGTTTTTGTACTTTGAAGTTTTATGGGTAAAACATTTTTCTTTTTGTAGTTATATATTTGTGAAGTTTAAGTCTCAACCCAAAGATTTTGTTTTGTTTTCCTCCAGACCTAGCCCATGGGTGTTTATACTTTGTCTGTTCTTTGTAGATAAGCCTATAAACCAGTATAGTTCTCATAACATAGTATCTGGTAACATTTTGAAGGCAAGTAATACTTGATTATGTTCTTTTTCAGACGCAGACATCGATCAAGCAGTAGCTCTTCTTATGGCTCTAGAAGAAAACGAAGTCGAAGTCGTTCAAGGGGTCGAGGGAAATCATACAGAGTTCAGAGGTCTAGGTCAAAAAGCAGAACAAGAAGGTATGCCATATCAACTATTTACTGCTTTGTAACAAAATTTAGTGACTTGAAGCAATAATCATTTATTTTTTCCACCATTTTACAGTTTTGACTCAGCTTACCTGGCAGTTCTGTTAGTTTCACCTAGGGTCTCGCATGTGGTTGCAGTTTTCTGCTAGCTTGATTGAAACTGGATGGTGCAGTGTGGCTTCATTCATTTGTCTGGCATTTGGTGTTGGCTGTTGGCTGTTGGCTCAGCAGTGGGGGGTTGGGAGGGGGATGGATGCCTTAGTTTCCCTGTGGCTTTTCGTACTTTGATAGGAATGGCCGGGCTTTTTCACATGATAGAGGAAGTATTCCAAGAACGTAAGAACAGAAGCTGCAAAATCTCTTAAGGTTTAGCCTTAGAAATAACCCAGTGTATTTTGGAGTGATGGTGTCCCTGCTGAATTCATGTTGAAGTTTCAACCCCCAGTGTAACTGTGTTTGGAGATAGGGTCTTTATGGAGGTAATTAAAGTTAAGGTCATAAAGGTGGGTGGGGCCCTAATCCAACAGGGCTGGTGGCCTTATTAGGAGAGAGAGAGAGAGAGTTTTCTCTCTGAGCATACACTCAGAGGAAAGGCCACGTGAGACACTGAAAAACTGGCCATCTACAAACCAGAAGGGGAGCCCTTATCCAGGAGCCAGATCAGCTGGCATATTGATCTTTGACTTTACGGCCTTTGTGAGATATGTTTCTGTTGTTTAAGCTTCTGGTATATGGTATTTTGTTATAGCAGCCTGGGCAGACTAGTTAGTACCTGATGTCATTCCACTTGCATTTTCTGGCGGTGCTCAAGAGCCAGTAATACACAGTGTAGTCTATCTGGAAAGAGTTGTATGTTTTGGGTAATGCTGGAAGATATGGTTGAATAGGATGGGGACCATGGTAAGGAGGGCCACCGTTTTTGAGAAGAAGAGTGTTAGGACAAAAACAGTACTTTTAAGAAAAACAGTTTCTTTTGCGTAGTTTTTCATCCTGTTAGGCTCTAGTGGCGGTATGTTAATTAGCAGCGTGATTTTGTTATCTAGGCATAAAATTCTATAAATCTCTCTGAATCTGAAGTTGGATAACTACAGTCAAGTCCAAATGTTTAGCTTTTCTGACCTTGCATTGGCCCCAGCCTCCTCTCCTTTGTACACACTCAACATGAAAGGAAGCCGCTTTGTGTTACATGTCTTTTGTTCTCCATCCATGCCTCTGCGTTGCTCGGTTTGCTTATTTGAGCATGCTCTTTCTTCCAGTTTCTTATATTGTCTCCACTTAAAGAAGTTTTCCTACCCTTTAGTGTTCAGTTCTGTTTAATGTCTAATTCTCTTCTTTAAATCATTTCTTAATTTTTACCTTTTCACTCCCAAGTCACATTTAATCCATCCTTTCTCATCCACCATCACATTTGACTGCTGATTTGTAAAAGTTGCATTATGAATATCATGTTGTTATTCTCGTATATCATAAACTCTTGCGGGGGGATCTCTTGGTACCAAACATTCCTTTTAGAAACTGATTATCAGAAAACAACTTCAACTGAAATTTCCTATCAGGGAGAACAGAAATAATAATCCGTGCTTCTGTATGGTCTTTTTTAGTTCATAGAGCATTTTCACATACACCTTATAAGTTAAACACAGTTTGATTTGGAAAACACAAGCCACTGGATTACAAGCATCAGGCTTTTAACTTGGGGAATTAAAGGCTTATTTAACTTTTGGACGGGCTCAGGGAATTAGGGAAGCTGTTACTGATTCTTTTAGCCTGAAGTATGGAAGCTGCTTGTTTTCTTAGAAGTCCCTGGAAATTTAAAGAACTCTAGCTTTGTAGCACCAAAGTGTGTAGTTCTCAAGAAACTACTTACCTGGAGGCTGCTTCTCAAGTATCTACCTGCAGCTGTGTCCAGATGGGAATCTGGAGAGGTTAATTTATTCTGTTTTACAGTGCAAGGAAGGTCTGAAAAGAAATGGCAGTGATGTCTAGTCAGCAACAAACTCTCCAGCACACATTCATTATACTACTTGTTTTGAGTTTTGTAATCCTGTCAGGCTCTCATGCAGGTTTATACCTTCATTTTGTATATGAGAGATTTATTCAAAATAGCAATTTCTCAGTCTCTTGTATCTCTTGTAACGACACTTATTTCGGCATATAACTGCAATAATTAAATAGTCTGGAGGCGTTGAAAAGCACTATGTTTTGAGAAAATACTTCTATCCATGTTTGATACGTGACATAATTTTGGAAAATGTATTTTAGGACTTTGTTCTTCAAAAGGTTTAACCCGAATGAGTTTCTAGGTTAATCTTAATTTAACAAGAAAATTAGGCAACTCATTCCTTGAACAGTTTAGTTAATTAAGGCTTTAATTTAAATAAAGAAGTTGTAGGTACATTTGTTCCTCAGTATCTTTAGGAGATTGATTCCAGGACCTGCTGCCGATTCCAAAGTCTGAAGATGCTCTGGTCCCATAGTTGGCCTTCCCGCTCCACAGTTCTGCATCTACATATCCGGCCACCTGCAGTTTATGTGGTACTGTCGTATTTACTGAAGAAAGATCTACAGTTCAAAAAAATCCTCACAGTTCAAACCCACATTGTTCAAGGCTCAACTGTAGTGAGTTTTTCAAAGAAAAAGTATAGTACTATGTGATTCTAAATTTTAAGATATGTTGTTAATGATCTCTGTGCTTTTTAATAAAAGAGTGATATCAGTCATGGGAAGTCAAATACTTTCACAAAAGTTTGTTGTTACATGTCTGAAAAGTAATTGAAAGATGAAGCATGTTTTGAGGGATGGCAGGAAGAGAGAAGTCAAATATTTAAAGTATGCTGCAAGTTTCCATGGATAAGTTATAGAGTAATTTGATGATTTTGCTTTTTAGTGCAATTTTTATGTTCTTCTCGAAGTACTCAAGTTGTGACATGTAGCAGTGAGAAACCTGCTGTTATTCACAGTATATTTGCTTATTTCCTCAGTTTTAGAATACACAGAATGTAGTCACAGAACTGCTTATATGTACACTGTAAAAGCAAGCTTATCTCAGAGCAGAACTGCTGAGTTTTTTTGAGGTGCCTGCATCAGTTTACATTCCCACAACAGTGCACAAGGGCTCCCTGTTCTCCACATCCTTGGCAGCGTGTTATTTGTTTTCTTTTTGATAAAAGCCATTCTGACAGGTGTGAGGGGCTATCTCATAGTGGTTTTGATTTGCATTTTCCTCATGATTAGTGATGTTGAGCATCTTTTCGCGTGTCTATTGGTCATCTGTATGTCTTTGAAAAAATGTCTGTTCAGGTCCTCTGCCCATTTTGTAGTCTAGTTGTTTGTTTTTTTGATGTTTAGTTGTATGAGTTCATTATATATTTTGGATATTAACCAGTTATCAGATATATCATTTGCAAATATCTTCTGCAATTCAGCAGGCTGCCTTTTTGTTTTGTTGATAGTTTCCTTCATTGTGTGAAAGTTTTTTAGTTTTATGTAGTCCTTATTTGTTTATTTTTGATTTTGTTTCCTTTGCTTAAAGGGACTTGTCCAAAAAATATTGCTAGGACCAAAAGTATGTCAAAAAAAGCATACTGCTTCTTCTTCTAGAAGTCTTATGGTTTCAAATCTTACATTTAAATCTTTAATCCATTTTGAGTGTATGTTTGTGTATGGTATGAAAAAATAGTCCAGTTTGATTATTTTGCATGTAGTTGTCCAGTTTTTCTAGCACCACCTATTGAAGAGGTTGTCTTTTCCTTAGTGTGTGTTCTTATCTTCGTTGTTGTAGATTAATTGCCCATGTAAGTGTGGTTTCATTTCTGGGCTATCTATTTTCCATTATTCTATGTATGTTTTTATGCCAAAACTATATTGTTTTGATGATTATAACTTTGCAATATCGATTGAAATCTGGAAGCACAATTCCTCCAACTTTTTCTTTTTTCTCAAGATTGTTTGGCTATTGAGGGTTTTTTGTGTTTCCATAACAAATTTTTTAGATTGTTCTACTCCTGTGAAAATACCATTGGAATTTTGATAGAAATTGCATTGAATCTGTATATTATTTTGGGTAGTATGGATTATGTTAATTTTATACCCTGCTACCTTACTCAATTCTTTTATTGTCTGAATTAGTTTTAGCATTGATTCTCTAGGGTTTGTTACGTACAGTTGTCTGCAAATAGATATAGTTTTGCTTCCTTTCCAATTTTTATTCCATTTGCTTTCTCTCATCTAATTACATTGGCTTTTACTTCCAGTAAAATATTGAATACCAGAGGAGATGATACACATCCTTATCTTTTTCCTGATTTTAGTGTAAATGCACCTGTGCCCAGTCACTAAGTCATGTCAGACTTTTTGTGACCTCAGTGACTGTTGTCTGCCAGGTTCCTCTCTACATGGGATTCTCCAGGAAAAAATACTGGTGTGGGTTGCCATTTCCATCTCCAGAATGCTCCTAGTGTTTCCAACTTCTTAATAGGGAAACAGTAGGAGCATTCTGGAGATGGAAATGGCAACCCACTCCAGTATTCTTGCCTGGAGAAACCCATGGGGATTTATTTATATAATAATATGAATATATATATACATATATACATATGTATATTTATATGATAATATATCTATAATATTATGTTAAGAGAGGATCTGTAACTTTGTTTTTATTTTTTCCAGGAATGGGTATTGAATTTTATTGAAGGCTTTTTTCATCATCAGTGAATAGAATCAAATTTTTTTCCCCCCTTAGATCTTAAGGAACTGATCTTGCTTTTCTGGATTAAATCTTAGTTGTTCCTGGTGTAGTATTTTCTTAATGTGTTCACTAATTTTTAAGGTGAGTACTTTTACAATTATATGTAAAATAATACATATGTGATGTTGGTCTTTTTTTTTTTTTTTGTACTGTGTTTCTCAGTTGTTACTTATGATTATTCTTGCTTTGTAAATAGAATTTGGAAGGTTTTCTGGTATTCAAAGTTGTAGATTTGTGAAACCATCTGGGCCTGGTGCTTTTTTATTTTTTGATAACTTTATTTCTTCAACAGAAATTGGTCATTTTAAACTTTGTATTTCTTATAGGCTTAATTTTGGTAAACTATATTTTTCTGGTGTATTAACTATTTCACCTGTATTTTGAAATTTATTTGTCTAGAAATCTGCAAAGTAGTTTCTTACGATTTACGCTTTTTTCCTTCTGTTTCAATGCTTGTTTTCCTCTTGTCATTATTTTTTTAAATTTATGCTTTCTCCTTTATTTCATTAAGTTAGTTAGTTGACTGTCTATTTTGTTAATTAAAAAGCAAACATTTTAACTGATTATTTAGATCTTTTCCTCCATTTCCTATCTTATTAATTCCTGCTTTTATTCTTATTTTCTGCTTTGTGCTTTCTTTGGTTTAGTTTGTTATTCCTTTTCAAGTCTTTGAACTGCTAATTATTTATATTTGTGCCTCATTTCTATTGATAAAAGTGTTTAAGTGTTTAAATGTTAAATGAATTTTCTTTTAATCGGTGCTTCAGATATATCTCATAGATTCCTTCCAGCATGTTTTTATGAAAAATTTCAAGCATTGAGCAAAATTGAATTTTACAGTGAAGACCCATATAACTACCACCTTGATTGCCATTTTTTTTACTTTATAACTTATTCATTTATCTATTTCTCTCTCTCTCTCCATTAATTTATCCTAATTTTTTTAATGTATTACCAGTTGCAGACATTAGTAGGCTTTCCCCTTAAATCTTTAACATGCTTATTAGTAAGTAGAGTTTAGTATTTCTTTATAAATTTTTCCTTTTGAAAACAAAAACAAATTTCTCTTTGAGGCAAAATTTATATACATTGAAATGCACAAATTCTAAGCATATACTTGCTAAGTTCTGATGCATGCATTACCTGTCAAGATACATTACTGTTACCCAGAAAATTCCCTCATTTGTTGTTCAGTCACTGAGTTGTGTCCAGCTCTTTGTGACTTTATGGACTGCAGCATGCCAGGCTTCCCTGTCCTTTAACATCTCCTGGAGCTTGCTCAAACTCTAATCCATCGAGTCAGTGATGCCATCCAACCGTCTCATCCTCTGTTATCCCCTTCTCCTCCTGTCCTCCATCTTTCCCAGCATCAGAGTCTTTCCTAATGTGTGGGCTCTTCGCATCAGGTGGCCAAAGTACTGGAGTTTCAACTTCAGCATCAGCCCTTCCAATGAATATTCAGGGTTGATTTCCCTTAGGATTGACTGGTTTGATCTCCTTGCAGTCCATAAGACTCTCAAGAGTCTTCTCCAGTACCAGAGTTTGAAAGCATCAGGTCTTTCGGTGCTAAGCCTTCCCTCATAGTTGTTGCCAATTAATTCCTGCTTGCATTCTGCTTAGAGGTAACCACTGTTTTCACTTTTTTCTGCTATAGATTAGTTTTTGTGAGTGTTAAAAATTTCTATTCAGCATACTCCTGAGATTCACTCATGTTGTTCTGTATATCAGTAGTTCAGTTCAGTTCAGTCGCTCAGTCGTGTCTGACTCTTTGTGACCCCATGAACCACAGCATGCCAGGCCTCCCTGTCCATCACCAACTCCCAGAGTCCATCCAAACCCATATCCATTGAGTCGGTGATGCCATTCAACCATCTCATCCTCTGTTGTCCCCTTCTCCCCCTGTCCTCAGTCTTTCCCAGTATCAGAGTCTTTTCAAATGTGTCAGCTGTTCACATCAGGTGGCCAAAGTATTGGAGTTTCAGCTTCAACATCAGTCCTTCCAATGAACGCCCAGGACTTATTTCCCTCAGGATGGACTGATTGGATCTCCCTGCAGTCCAAGGGACTGTCAAAAGTCTTCTCCAACACCACAGTTCAAAACCATCAATTCTTCAGCACTCAACTTTCTTAATAGTCCAACTCCCACATCCATACATGACTACTGAAAAAAACCATAGCCTTGACTAGATTGACCTTTGTTGATAAAGTAATGTCTCTGTTTTTTAATATGCTGTCTAGGTTGGTCATAACTTTCCTTCCAAGGAGTAAGTATCTTTTAATTTCATGGCTGCAATCACCATCTGCAGTGATTCTGGAGCCCAGAAAAATAAAGTCAGCCATTGTTTCCACTGTTTCCCCATCTATTTGCCATGAAGTGATGGGACTGGATGCCATGATCTCAGTTTTCTGAATGTTGAGCTTTAAGCCAACTTTTTCACTCTCCTCTTTCACTTTCATCAAGAGGCTCTTTAGTTCTTCTTCTCTTTCTGCCATAAGGGTGGTGTCATCTGCATATCTGAGGTTAATGATATTTCTCCTGGCAGTCTTGATTCCAGCTCGTGCTTCCTCCAGCCCAGCGTTTCTCATGATGTACTCTGCATATAAGTTATGTAGCAGGGTGACAATATACAGCCTTGACGTACTCCTTTTCCTATTTGGAACCAGTTTGTTGTTCCATGTCCTATTCTAACTGTTCCTTCCTGACCCGCATACAGGTTTCTCAAGAGGCAGGTCAGGTGTTATTGTTGAATGTGAAAGTAAAAGTTGCTCAGTCACTGTCCAACTCTTTGCAACCCCATGGACTATACAGTCCATGGAATTCTCCAGGTCAGAATACTGGAGTGGGCAGCCTTTCCTTTCTCCAGGGGACCTTCTCAACCCAGGGATCAAATCTAGGTCTTCCGCATTGAGCCACATGGGAAGCCCAAGAATACTGGAGTGGGTAGCCTATCCCTTCTCCAGCAGATCTTCCTGACCCAGGAATTGAACTGGAGTCTCCTGCATTACAGGCAGATTCTTTACCAAGTGAGCTATCAGGTTGAATAGTATTCTATTATATGGCTTATCACATTTTTCTAGATTTTTATGTAGATGTAATGATATAATAGAGATATTTTGCAAGTGGCTTCATACAATAAGCCTAATGCTTTGATTTATATATCACTATTTTGTTCTTGTTTATTGCTAAGTAGTGATCATACCACTGTTTATCTGTTTTCTTGTTATGATCTCCTAGACTATTTATGGATTAGGGTATTATGAATAAAGCTACCATAAACATTTCTTTAACACATCTTTTTTGTGAAATTCATTTCTCATAAGTGAAAATCTAGTTGTTCAACTTCTGAGTCATAGTATAGGTACCTGTTTTAGTTTTATAAAAAAATTAGTTTTTCCAAATGATTTTCCATGGCTGTATCATTTTATATTCCCACCAAAAATGTATATGAGTTCCAGTTACTTACCAACTCACCCATACTTGGTGTGTTAGTCTTATTAATTTTAGCCAAAGCTGTCAACTTGTAGTGCTGTTTCATGGTTTTAAATTGTATTTGTAGTTTTAGCTTTTTTGTTTGTACCTATGGTACATGTTTTTTTATTGTGCTAAAAAACACATAAATGATAATTTTAAGTGTATTTTCAGGGCACATTTTAGTATTGTTAAGTATATGCACATTGCTGTACAAAGGATCTGTAGAACTCTTTCGTCTTTGTGACTGCGACTCTATACCTTTGGAACAACAGCTCCCAGTTTCCCCCTCCCCCCTTCTCCTGGCAGTCACCCTTCTGCTTTGTTTCTATGAATTTAATTGTATCAGACAAGTCATATAAATGGAATTATGCACTCTTTACTTTTTTCTAATTTCCTTTTTTCACTTAGCATAATGTCTGAAATCTCATCTATGTTATGACACAGGACAGAATTTCCATCTTTTTCAAGGCTGAATAATATTCTGTTCTATGTGTATACCACATTTTCTTTATCTGTCATCTTTTGATGGACATTTAGATTGTTTCCACATCTTGGATATAGTGAATAATGCTGCAGTGAAGATGAGTGTGCAAATATTTCTTCAGTATCCTGCTTTCAGTTCCTTTTGCTTATATAACCTGAAGTGGGATTGCTGGATTCCTATGATAGTTCTGTTTTCAATTTTTTAAAACAGTATGGGAACCTCCATACTGTTTTCATTAGCTGCTTGCACCAGTTTACATCTAACCAATAGCACACAAGTATTCCAATTTCTTTACATCCTTGCCAACACTTAAATTTTTTATTTTTTTGATAGTGTCCATCCTAACAGGTTTAACATGGTATCATTGTTTTTGATTTGCATTTTGTTGATGATTTAGTAATGTTGAGAATCTTTTTATATGCCTATTGGCCATTCATACCTCTTCTTTGGAGAAATGTTTGAGTCTTTTGACCAATTTTTAATCTGGTTGCTTGTTTTTTGTTTGTTTATGAGCTGTAGAGATTTTTAAAAAAATGTCTGTATATTAACCCCTTATCTGAGCTATGGTTTGCAAATGTTTTCTACTATTTGATAGATTGTCTTTTTACTGTGCTGATTGTTTCCTGTACAGAAGTTTTAAGGTTTGATGTAGTCCCATTTATCTTAATTTTTTTTTTTAACTTGTGCTTTTGATGTCATATGTAAGCAATATTTGACCATTTCAATGTCATGATGCTTTTCCCCTTTCTTCTAGAATGTTTGTAGTTTCAGACGTTAAGCTTAGCTCTTAATCTGTTTGAGTTAATATTTATATATGGTATAAGAAAGGATTCTACCTTCATTCTTTTGTATGTGAATATCCAGTTTTCCCAACATTTATTGAAAAGGTTGTCATTTCTTCATTGTGTAGTCTTGTTACCATTGTTGAAGATCATTTTACCATATAATCAAGAGTTTATTTTTGGACTCTCTGTTCTGTTCCGTTAGTCTATATGTCTGTCTGTTTGCATATATTGTACTTTGGTTACTGTAGCTTTACAATATATATTGAAATCAGGAAGTATGAGACCTCTAGTCTTGTTCCTTTTCAAGACTGTTTTGGCTACTGCAGTCTTTTGAGATTCCATATTAATTTTAGAATTTTTTTTTCTGCTTCTGAAAAAAATGCCATTTGGGTTTTGATAGGAATTGTTGTGAATCCGTAGATAGCTTTGGTAGTTTGGACTCCTGTGATGGTTTAACAATATTAAATCTTTGTAAGCCATGAATATGGGATGTCTAACCCTTTATTTGTCACATTTAATTTTTTTCAGCAGTGTCTTGCAATTTAGAGTATATAAGACGTTTGCTTCCTTGGTATATTTATAAATTTTTTATTTAATGGTATTGTACATGGAATTTTTTTTTTATCGTTTCCTTTCCAGATTGTTAGTATATAGAAATGCAAATTATTTTTGACTGTTAATTCTGAATTCATTAGTTCTAATTTTTTGGGGGGAATATGTGTGTGTGTGTGTGTGTGTGTGTGTGTGTGTGTGTATAATCTTAAGATTTCTGCATATAAGATCATGTCATCTGTAAACAGGTATCTTTCCAGTTGGGATGCTATTTGTTTATTTAGTTTTTTCACATCTAGTTGCTCTGGCTGAGAATTCCAGTACTGTGTTGAGTGAAGGGTGTGGGGATACTTGTCTTGTTCCTGAACTCAGAGGAAAAACTTTCAGTTTTTCACTGTTGAATATGATGTTAGTGCTGGGTCTTTCATATATAGCCTTTATTATTTTGGAATACTTTCCTTCTATTGCTAATTTGTTTACTTTTTATTATGAAAAGGTGTTGAATTTTATGAAATGATGTTTTTCTTCATCAGCTGAGATGATCATGTGGTTTTTGTTCTCTATTTCTGTTAATGTGGTATGATTTTTCCATATTTTGGGCTTCCCATATAGCTTAGCTGGTAAAGAATCCGCCTACAATTCAGGAGAACCTGGTTCGATTCCTGAGTCGGGAAGATCTGTCGGAGAAGGGATAGGCTATCCAGTCCAATATTCCATATTTTCCATATTTAAGATTCCTTTCATTCAAGGGATAAATCCTGTTTGGTTATGTTGCATAAGTGTTTCAGTGTGCTGCTGTATTTGGTTTGATAGTGTTTTGTTGATTTTCTTTGCATCCATGTTATTCACAGATATTCATCTGTATTTTTATTTTCTTGTGGTATCTTTGTATGGTTTCAGTATCAGGTTTATAATGCTGGCTTATAACATGAGTTTGCAAGTGTATCCTCTTCTTCAGTTGTTTTGGAACAGTTTGAGAGGAATTGACGTTAATTGTTATTTAAATGGCTGGTAGAATTCTCCAGTGAAGCCATCTGGCCCTGGGCTTTTATTTGTTGGAAAGTTTTTAATGACTGATTCAGTATTCTCCTTCCTTGTTCAGATTCCCTCTTTCTTCATGATTTAGTCTTGTTAAATTGTATATTTCTAGGAATTTATCCATTTTTTTCTGTTATTTAATTTGTTGGCATATAATTGTTCATCAGTTCGGTTCAGTTGCTCAGTCGTGTCTGACTCTTTGTGACACCATGGACTGCAGCATGGACAGGCCTCCCTGTCCATCACCAACTGCTGGAGTTTACTCAGACTCATGTCCATTAAGTCGGTGATGCCATCCAACCATCTCATCCTCTGTCGTCTCCTTCTCCTCCTGCCCCCAATCCCTCCCAGCATCAGGGTCTTTTCTAGTGAGTCAGTTCTTTGCATCAGGTGGCCAAAGTTTTGGGGTTTCAGCTTCAGCATCAGTCCTTCCAATGAATATTCAGGACTGATTTCCTTTAGGATGGACAGTTGAATCTCCTTGCTGTCCAAGGGTCTCTCAAGAGTCTTCTCCCACACCACAGTTCAAAAGCATCAATTCTTCAGTGCTCAACTTTCTTAATAGTCCAACTCTCACATTCATACATGACTACTGGAAAAATCATAGCTTTGACTAGATGGACCTTTGCTGGCAAAGTAATGTTCATAGTTTTTCATAGTAGGCTTATAATCTTTTTATTTCTTTTATTTTCTTTTTCTGGTTCTCGGAGATGTAAAGGTATTGGTTTGAGACTTTTGGCCTTTTTTTTTTTAAACATAGGTGCATGCGTACGAAGTTGCTTCAGTTGTGTCTGACTCTTTGCGACCCTATGGACTGTAGCCCACCGGGCTCCCCTGTCCGTGGCTATTCTCCAGGCAAGAATTCTATAGTAGGTTGCTGTGCCCTTCTCCAGGGGATCTTCCCGCCCCAGGGATCGAACCTGTGTCTCATATCCTCTCTATTGGCAAGTGGGTTCTTTACCACTGGCGCCACCTGGGAAGCCTTTAACATCCCTGTTTCCTGCTATAAACTGCCCTCTCAGGACAGCTTTTGCTGCAGCCCATGAGTTTTGGTATGTTTTCATTTTCATTTGTCTCAAGATATTTTCTAATTTCCCTTGTGATTTCTTCTTTGACACAGTTTTTTCCAAGAGTGTGTTTGGTTTTTAGATATTTCTGAATTTTCAATTTTTTTGCTGCTGTTTCTTTATTCAGGCTTCTTTTTATTATGAACAGATACTTCATATCCTTTTAGTCTTTTTAAATTTGTTAAACCTTTATCACCTAACATGCATGATCTGTCATGAAGAATGTTCCATGTACACTTGAGAAGAATGTGTATTCTCTTGCTATTGAGTGGAGTGCTCATTATATGTCTGTAAGGTGCCTTTGGTCTAGTCTTACTCAAGTCCTCTGTTTTCTTATATCTGGTGGTTCTGTTATTGAAAGTGGCTTATTGAAATCTGCTATTATTGTGTTACTTTCTATTTTTCACTTAAGTTCTGTCACTGTTTCATATATTTAAGTATTCTATTATTAAGTATGTATGTATGTTTAGAATTATTATACCTTTCTAGTGAATTGCCCCTTTTATTATTATGTAATGTCTTTTTTTGCCTCTTGTGACATTTTTCCACTTAAAGGAAAGTTTGTCTGATATAAATAGGTCCACTCCTACTCTCCTTTGGATACTCTTTGCATGGAATATTTTTTCTATCCATTCACTTTAAGCTGATTTTTGTCTTTACACCTAAAGTAAGTCTGTTGTAGGCAGCATGTAGGTGTGTGTAAAGTGTGTTAGTTTCTCAGTTGTATCCAACTTTTTTTGACCCCATGGACTGTAGCCTGCCAGGCTCCTCTCTCCTTGGAAATCTCCAAGCAGGAATACATGAGTAGGTAGCCATTCCTTTCTCCTGTCCAGAGACACTGATTCTTTGTTATCCTTGATCAAGTCTGCTGTTGAACTCCTCTAGTGAATTTTTTCAGTGTAGTTATTGTATTCCTCAGTTCCCGCATTTCTGTTTTTTTCCTTTTCTATAATCTCTTATCTGTTTGTTGGTATTTTCATTTTATTCATTTTATTCATTTTTCTGGTTTCATTTAGTTGGACATCTGTGTATATCACTGACCTTCTTTAAGACAGTTATTTTGAATTCTTGTTAGGTAGCTCAGATCTCCCTTTGTTTTGGATTGGTTTCTGTAGGTTTATTTTGTTACTTTGATTGGGTTGTGATTTCTCCTTTTTTCATGTGCTTCCTAATATTTTACTGAGTTTTATATATTTGAAAAAACTGCTACATCTTCTGGTCTTAAGGGACTGGCTTTGTAGAGGGGAATACCTTTACCAAACAGTCCAGCTACAGATTTTGGGGACCTCTGGAACCTTTTTCTGTAGGTTGTACCTTCTCTAGACTTGTGCATGTAATTATCCACTTGAAGTTTGCTGACTTTTCTTTTTCTGGAGCTTTTAATCTCTTGCTTTTTGCTATGTGTCTAGTAATTCAGGTTCTCTGGTGCTCACGCAACAAGCAGTCCCACTCTCCTTTGTTGTCAGTAGCCCCCAAGCAGCCAAAGTTATGCCAACTTCGCATTAGCAGTCTGAATCGGGCAAGTCATATATACCTTTCCTTTAGGCAGGTAGCTGAAAATCTGGTACAATGGATCCTTGTTCCAGCTTTCCCTCTCCTTCCCAAGGTAGAAATTTCGAGGTAGGCACTTTATTGTGGTTGCGCTGAGATATGTTGACCACTTTTAACTGTACAAGTCCTCTGGTTCTCCAGCAAGCCGCTGCCCCTCCCTTGTCTTCCACAGCCTTCAGCCATCCAGACTATGGTGCTTTCATTAGCATTCAGAATCAGCAAAGACAGAAACCCACCCCTTGAGTAGCCCTTTGAAACAATGGGATGTTGGATGCATGTTCCATTTTTCTCTACCCCCACCCTCCAAAGGAGAACCACCAGCCAGTCTGCGCTGTGTCCACTTTGCGGAGGGAGGGTTGTGGGTAAAGTGATGACTCTTTTTACCCGTCTCAATGTAGCTGTTCTTAATTTTGTCTTCATTAAATATGCCACATCTTTATTGGTTTCTGGAGTCCTCATTAAAGGAATAATTTGATCTGTATATTGTTTTTATGTTGTTGTCTTTATAGGCAAATGGGGGCTGGGACTTCCTATTTTGCTACCTTGCTAACATCATTCTCAAATTTTTTGTGTGTGTAGTGTATGAAATATGGGTTCATCCTTTCCCCTGTTTGATAGTCTAGCTAGAACCATTAAAAAAAAAAGTTTCATTTTCCTACAGGTAATCTTGGCGCTTTGTCAGATACCCAGTTAATTGTATGAAGGTGATTTTGTTGGTTGGTTCAAGTGATCTGTTCAGTTTTATTGATCTGTTTTTACTCCCATACCACACTGTGTTGATTACTGTAAAATGTAGTAAGTCTTGAAATTAGATATTATTTTTTTGTATTTCTATATGAGTTTTGTAATTTGACAATTTCTTCACATTATCCTGTTGGAATTTTTACTGGGAGATAATCAAGTAAATAGAATAGGAGAATTGATATCATAACACTCTACAAATATATCTGTCCATTTTGGGGAACTTACTTTATTTCTTCTAACAGTATTTTGTAGTTTAGGTGTAGCAGTCTTGCACATATTTTATTTATTTTAAAACTTTTTGATATTACTTAAAAGGAATTATTTTAAAATTTCACTTTTGATAATTTCCTGCCAATATATAAAATGTAATTGACTATGTGCTACATATTTTGAATATTATGTATTCTATATATACTTTGTATATTTCATTCAAATCTTATAACTTTGCTGGTTCTTGCTAGTTCTGTTAGATATATTGAGTGTGCCTTAGGATTTTCTGTGAAAGCAGTCATTGGGATGGTTTTACTTTTAAGCTCTCTGCCATTTATTCAGTTTTCTTGGTTCATTGCGTTGTTTAGGATTTCCAGTTCAATGTTGAAGAAGAGTGGTGAGAGTAGGCATGCTTGACATCTCCCCTATCTTAGGAGGAAAGGATTCAGTCTTTTACCTTCAAACTTGATGTTAGCTTCAGGGTTTTTGTACTACCCTTTATAAAATTGAAGAAAAGCCTTTTATATTTCTTGTTTGCTGAGGATGTTTTTAGCAACAGTGGGTGTTGATTTCCGTCAAATGCTTTTTCTCATCTATTGGGATGATTATGGTTTATTTTCTGATATATTTTCATCTTTTTTTTGTTTTTAATCATCTCTTGATGTGTTTTCTAACTGTATAATCACCTTTTTGTACTGAGGATTCCACAGTCAGCTTGATTTTTTAAAAATTACCTCACATGAAGCTAAAATAGTGTTATGTATCACACCATATCCAAAAGACCTTATGAGTGTAGCTTGTGTTCAAGATGTTTACAGGTTTAGTCATGAACCGTGCACTCCCAGACAAATATTTTTTGGTGTTACTGACTTTCTGGGCTCCTTACATGAATTTTTTTTTCCTTTTTAATTGTCTTTTTTTTTTTAAGTTAATTTTTATTGGAGCATAATTGATTCACAGTGTTTCATTAGTTTCTGCTGTCCGGCGGAGCACGTGAGTTCTAAGTGGGTGTATGTTCTGCAGAGCATGGAGCAGAGTTCCCTGTGCTCTACAGTAGGTTCTTATTAATTATCTGTTTGGAATATAGCAGTGAACCTTTTTCTTCATAGAGATGGATTTCATTTTTATTCAAGAAGTCAGATCAAAGATTTTTTAATGTAACATAATCATTGACTTAGATGATTTCTTAAATTGTGGACTTTCTTAGTTCATATGTGTGAACATAATATATGTTCTCAGTAAGAACTTATAACAAGAGTAATAGTTCCAGAATTCATTTATTGATGTTAGTTTTTTTCTGTAGTAATTATAAATCTGTTTGTAAAATTGCTAGTATTTATCTCCTTTACATAGCAGTTATTGTATATGCACTGTTTTGCTATATTTTACAAACACAAGGAATAGCATTTGAAATCAGCCATTTCATTAGCAAATAGTTTTGTTTCATTTCCTTTTTTTCCTCCTTTAAACAGCATCTATGGAGAAGGGAATGGCAATCCACTCCAGTACTCTTGCCTGGAGAGTCCCATGGACAGAGGAGACTGGTGGGCTGCAGTCCACGGGGTCGCAAAGAGTCGGGCATGACTGAGCGACTAACACACACACACACACACACACACACACACACACACACACACAGCATCTGTGTATGTAGATAATGACATTTTCTTCTGTCTGCAAAGCTGGGAGAGTTAGCATCAATTTGAAGAAAGAAGTGAATTCTAAAATATGTTTTTTCTTTTTCATAATATGTAATGTCTTAATTGTCTTATCTGTGTGTTTCTATTCACTTAAGTGCTGTATAGGTTTCTACATGCGCAAAGTGTTTAGACTGGGATGGTAAGACACGCACACCCCCGTGTGCACATACACATGCCATCACACATGCACGCACACGCTCACATGAGGAGACAGACACTGAATGAGACAGTTTAAATCTGCTAATTGTATCCTGTAAACTACAGGCTTGAGGGGCGTTAGGGAAGAGGTGATTATTGTGTATTAGAGAAAACTAGGAAAATTTTCACTAAGAATATGGTATCACATGTAGATAAAGTAAGAAATATTTATTAATTGGAAAGAGTGTGTAATATTATTTCTGAAAATGCATTTATCTAATAGTGTATTGAAAGCACTTTGTAAACTATAAAGACCAGAAAAGATGTTATGGTTTTTAAAAGTTACTTTAATTATTATTTCAATATACTATATACTACAGTATACCTGTGGGTTTGTTACTCTTCTATCATATTTTATAAGTTTAAGAGATATAAAAATTATATTTAATTCTCATCTTCTCCAGGCCTTGATTATCTGTTTAGGGAACAAAAGGTAGTGTTTCTCATGTTCTTTTTCTGGTGTCCTTTTCTGGGTATTAAGGTAAAAGATTGGGGAAAAATTGGCAATTTTTTTTTACCAAATAGTTTACCAAAAGATTGGTAAAAAAATGGAACAGTTCATGTTATTTCTTCAACTTGAGTAATGTTGAAATTTTAAAAATTAAAAATTAGATTATCCTCTTATATGAACACTTCATTTAAAAGTCATCTAACAAATGATCCTTGTTTCATATAAATGAAATCTGAGGAGTAAGTATCTGAGAATCACACATAATTCTTTACAGGGTGATCTATCCTTTTCTTACTTTTGTAAAGTTTTCCTCCTCGTATTCTACATGCATAGCGTTGCTCTACTGAACTTTACTGGTGTTTTTCTAATCAGTGTATGAAATCAGAGCTCCTTTAGAATTCATTTATTTGTAATATTTTGATTTTCCATGAATCAAAAGAAATCATTGATGATGCCGTTAGAAAACTATTGAGTAAGTGCAGTATGCTAGGTTATTCTAGATCTGACTTAAATGTGAATTCTGTAATTGGAAATCCTATAGTTTTAAAAATGAGTAAGAATTTGACTTTTGGAATGTATAGTATCTAGAAGCTAGAAGATGAGTTAAGTTGACAGTGTTTTAGGAAAATATATGTGTTTTACATTTATTCTTTCCTATTTCTACTTTGATTTTTTTGTTAAGCATATTAAATATCTTTCATATGCAAATATAATGTGAAAAACTAATTCATTGATTAAAGTTTAAACTGGCCATGAAACAGTTGTTAAACTTTAAGTTGGGGAGCACTTTAATAAAAACATTTAAACATATTATGAAAATTATAGAAGTAACCCAACTATTGAGAGTTGATTTTGCATTTTTATTTTATTCTTTTATTAACCCATTGATCTTTGTTTTGTCTTATATCTGAAAATAAGAGCAAAATGTGTACTCATAGAGCAATTATTTTATTGAGGACATGTCTTAAAAGTCAAGAAGTGAAGCTGCTTGGTAATGCTATAAATTTAAAACTGTCCTACAGCAAGACAGTACGATGCAAATATGACTTAATAAGATCACAAACTGAATTTCAGTGAAACAACCAAGATTTACATTAAATTAGGAATTTTAAAACTGATTTAGTTTGTTTTACTGAGCATTTGCTTAATAACATTTTGCCTTCTTGCAATCTTTTTAAAGACAATAATTCGTCTGTGAAATGCAGGCACATCCTCGGTAGAAAAATTGAAAGCAACAGCTCACTTTCTGAAACCACACATACAGCGATATAAAGAAATATTTCAGCTCTACAAAATTTAATAAATCATCCCATTTCCTAATTTGATCATATTAGATGCTGATGTGGAAGAAGCATTTCAAATACCATCTCCTCATTAATATACATCAGTCTGGGGAATAGAATGGAATACTTATGCAGAGATGTCACAGTTACTGTTTCTTAGTTTACTAAGTGGAACAGGTTGATGTGATACTGGGTGCTATTTGTCAATGTCTTGTTAAAATGGTTTGGGTCGAGTTATGGAGTCCAGAAAGACGGCGGCTGATAAATCAAAAGTGGATTGAGTGGACAGGAGGCAGTGATTGATACTGTGACAGGATATGAGGAAAGGAACCTTGATACAAGCATGCATGATATTGAATATGAGAAGGAAAATGGCCCTCGAGTATGGATATTATTCACGGAAATGAGAATAATAACATCAGCCTGAAAATATTGCTGGGTGAAGATTAGGATAGTCCTTATTAGAGTATAATACATTGTTAGAATGGTAGGGGTGAAATTATGTAAAAATTTATGTGAGAAGAATATTTTAACTTATGTCTGAAGAGTCTTTAATGGTTATTTATTGGTTAAAGTAGTTTAGCCTTGTTTTTTCAGTCTGACTTTTAAACCATTTGTTTATAAACATCTTGACTCCCAGTAAAATTAAAACATTTTTTTCCTTAGATTATTTTAAAGAACATGCCCCTTCACATCTCAATTTTATAATACATATTTAGATACTGAACTTGTATGTATAAATAGTATTTTTTAATCCATTGGCTTTGACTTATAAACTTATATTGTTAATTTTAAGTAAAAATCTACAATGCAAGGTTTTCAGCATATTTTAGATTAGTCATTTTGAATGGAAATGGAAGATTCCCGATAGATGAGCCATTTCACAAAGATCATGGCTGTATATACTGAATTTATTTTAGTGAATTATCAGTGGAAAACTAGTTATTGGGAAGTTCTTGGTGGGAATCTTTTGATTAGTCTCACTTTTGTCTTTGACAGTGTATGAGCAGGAAGAAATTTCTTGCTTCTTCCCTGAAAGAGTTCTATATCTAACACTGGCAGAATAAGAGGTTCTTTGGAAAGGTATTCAGTTACTACTTTTATAATTATATAATATATGAGAGAAAGAGATGTGGAGTTACCAAATAACTGTAATTACAGAATATTATTCTTACATAAAATGTATCTTTCTTCCTCCTAAGAACTGACACATTTTTAAAGTATGTAATAGAAAACATTTGAAATAAGGCATTGGTAAACATTCATCTGACTCAAACCAGTTCTAGCCCCTTTAAAACATTCTGATAAATATTTATGTATTCTGGATTCCTCAAAACTAATTTAGTTAGGTGAAAATTGTTATTTTTGGTTTTATCACCTCAATTATTTGATAAACCAATATCATAGTGTCAGCTAAATAACATACTATGGAATTTGGTATGATTTTTCAACTATGCTGTTTATTGCCACATGCTTTATGGGGCTCAGAATGTGATTCTGAATATTTGAAGAGGAAAAAGTAATTTATAAATTATAGAATACTTTTTAAAAATAGTTTTTAGAGTTTCACCTCTGATTCATTATTTATATAGCAGCCAAAATGCAAATCTGATAGTTCCTCCCTTGTTTCAGTGGTTTAGAATATAGTCCAAAGTGTTGATGAAGCCTGAAGTCCTTCTGTGATCTGGTTCTTCCTGTCTTTTCAATCACATCTTTCTAATCCCAGTTATAATTTCTCTACAGTTCCTTTTTTATCTCTCAGGGCCCTTGAACTTGTGGTTGCTTGTTTTTGTAACGTTCTTTGCTCTCTCTCCTCATCTGTTCGTCTTTGAGGTCTTGACTTAAAGGCATTTCCTTGGATGGACTTCTCTGTCCACCCAGACATGGGTATATTTTCCTGTCATGTATGGCACTCGTGGCTCATGACCCAGGACTCAGCACTAAAAGCTGATCTTAGTTACTGTTACAGAAACATGGGTATGTACTTAGTCTTATTAATTCCCAACTTATGGATTGAGTTTTAAGTACAATAATAGTCACTGCTCACTTGATTCTCATTTCTGTAATCAAGAAACTAATTTGAAATTACAGGAGATAACATTAAAAACAAATTGGAGGGACTTCTTTGGTAGTCCATTGGTTAAGACTCCATGCGTCCACGTGGAGTGGAAGGGGGCTTGGGTTTGATCCCTGATCAGGGAACTCAGATCCTGCCTTCTGCATGTGGTATGGCCAAAAGAAAAAAAAAAACAAATTAGAAATAACATAGAAAAAATTATGGATCAACCTTTTTGAATCTCAGTGTCCTTGTCTTTAAAATGAGTATTGAAATCATTCTGGCTACAATTCTATTTCTAAATTGTTTGAGGATAATTTTTATGATAGATAGTCATTTACGCAAAAATTAATTTTAAATAATTTTTCACTTTTGAGTTTTTAAAAGAAAACTAGTGAGGGTGCCTGTTATTTTGGCATATTATCATGCTCCAAAAGAATAATTAATAATTAAGCCACTTCAAAGAATTAAACATCTACTCACATTGACATTGCCTACTTGCTTCTCTACAGAACTCTCCTTTGCTCTTGTATCCTACAGAGCTTTTTTATTCTTTGTGTTGAGAATGTTCTTCCTATGTAAGTTTTTGTTTATCTGATTCATAACTTTCAGAAGTGGATATGAGGTGCTGGAGAGCCATGGATGCAGAATTTTTAGGGTTAAAAGTTTATTTTAGGCTGTTTCTTTTAGATGAGGAAACTGAGACTGAGAAGTTAATTTCAAGGTAAACCAGGTAGTGGCCGCAGAAATAGTTCCCTAAGTGTATGGTGATTTGATGACTTCTAATTTCACAGGGTGTTTTTTTCCTTCTTCCTTTTTTAAATAGGCATAGATCACACAGGATCAGTAGAAGCAGTGAGAAAATTCTGGAGGAGCAAAGCTGGGTAACATTGTTCTTGGACAGACAATCTGAAAATGAGCTGTCTGCTTGGGGATAATGAAGTGTAACGTGAATGCTCATATAAGTACAAGAGTTTATCTGTTTTTAAAAGTCTGCTCTGTTTCTTAAGCATACAATTAAATAAATGTATGTTTTTATTGTTTATTTACCATAGGTTGTGCATATTTATAAAGGTTTATATTTATTTATAAAGTCAGCGAAAATAAAGATGAAGTGCAGACTGTGGGCCTAACCATGAATGCAGTAAGCTTTTATTCAGGTCACTGTTTTTATTAGTATGCCCTTGACTGGAACCCTCAGCAGTTTTACATTGACATTCAAAACAGATGGACTTTTAATTATTAATCCTATGGAATTAATGAGCTCATTTTAAGAAAAGGGTACTCTCCCTGTGCCCCACTGCCCACTTCTTTGTCAAGTTTGCTTTTTAATTAGGATTTTCTAGGTTTATAGCATTTAATCCAAAGTAGGCAGAAGGTGATCTGTTAAGTATGTCATGAAATCTCCAAATTTTTTAATAAAAGATTCAGTGATTTACAGTTGATAAAAGATTTTATGTGGCTTTGTAGTATTGGGCTGATTAAATAAATGAATGCTGTCCTTTTTGATCTTTTGCTTTAAGATGGTACCCTTCCAGTTTTCAAATTATTTTAAATTAGTTTTAATATTTTCACATCAAAATATGTTGTTTAGGTCCAAAAGAAGTATAGTAAATATTAATTAGTTGACTTAACCTTCAATAATTAATAGATAAAGAATATCTAAATTTTTAGCTGGTATAAGAACTGTATTTTCTGATGACAAAGGAGGTGACATTTTCATAGACATTTCTTCTCAGCTTAGCTGCAGAGCAGTTTTAGTTCTTCTGTTTTTAACTCGCATGGAACACTTTGCCGTCCATCTAAAACTTGAGTACAGATTTCTGCCTAGGGCGGCAGCTGCACTGTGAGGAAGTCTGCCTGGAGAGTTGTGAATTGACTGAATGTTAGCTAAGTTATGGCTACCTTTCTGTTTTTAGGCCAAGTCTCACTGTTGTGAAGCGTAGGGTCATGACTCTAAATAAGCTGAGTGGAAGAGCTGTTCATTTAGATGTTCTTTTTTTCCTCTTCACTGGTACAGATCACTAGAAATCGACCATACTTCTTTATGTAATATTTACCTGTGTGTCAAGTTAAAGTCATTTAATACATGCTTTAGGATGAGATGATTTCATTATCTCAGTTGCTGAATTTCTTGCTATTTCTTGACCCTCATTCACAGAGGAAAAGCTGGGGAATGCTATGTAAGGAAAGCTTTGTTGCCTGGGCAGAGCCCAGATCAGAATTTACCATGGTACCTTGCCATAGGTACTACTGTTGGTTAAAACTAACTGCCAGCATGTTTTACTGGGTGCCTCCTTGGATGTTGGCAGACACTTAAGGTAGTCCCTGTTCTAGAGAAGCTTACTGTCATATAAAATTTGCTTTTTGATTTTTCTTTATATTTTTGTTTACTTATTCTTTTATACCCTTATGGTAAAAGCAAAGATAGAAACCCATGTAAGTGGATAAGGATAATTTATTGAGAATGAAATTTGTTATTTCTCCCTGCTTCTTCCTATAAAACTGCAAAACTGTGGAGCCTTGCCAAAAAAATTGATAATTATTATTTATTGTCAGAGTAATTTAAAAGTAGGTAAATTGTATGTTTTTATAATGTTGTTGATTGTTAATTATAGGAATCCTTAATTATGTGCTTTTTTTTGTTTTCCTCTATATTTCAGTCATTTTTTGATGAGGAAGGATATAGATTATATATTTATAAATCTGGTTTTTAAAGTGCTCAGTTGCTCAGTCATGTCCAACTCTTTGTGGCATCATGGACTGTAGCCTGCCAGGCTCTTCTGCCCATGGAAGTTTTCAGTTAAGAATACTGGAGAGGGGTGCTGTTTCCTTCTCGAGGGTATCTTCCTGACCCACAGATTGAACCCATGTCTCTTGTGTCTCTTGCATGGCAGGTGAATCCTTTACCAATAGTACCACTTGGAATTACATTTGTTTTATTTCATAAAATCAGTGCTTAATATTTCAGTTGACATTTGTGTGTAGTATAAAATAATGGTCCAATTTCACTCCTTTTCATGCGGCTGTTTTTCCCAACACCATTTCTAGAAGAGCTATCCTATCCCCATTGTGTATTCATGACTCTTTGTCATAGATTAATTGACTATATTCGTGTGGGTTTGTTTGGGGGCTCTCTGTTTTGTTCTGTTGATCTGTATGTCTGTTTATGCTGCTTTGATGACTGTAGCATTGTAGTCAGTTCAGTTCAGTCGCTCAGTCGTGTCTGACTCTTTGCAGCCCCATGGACTGCAGCACGCAAGGCCTCCCTGTCCATCACCAACTCCCAGAGTTTACCCAACTCATGTCCATTGAGTAGGTGATGCCATCCAAACATCTCATCCTCCGTTGTTCCCTTCTCCTCCTGTCTTCATTCTTTCCCAGCATCAGGGTCTGTTCAAATGAGTCAGCTCTTCACATCAGGTGGCCAAAGTATTGGAGTTTCAGCTTCAACATCAGTCCTTCCAATGAATATTCAGGAATGATCTGCTTTAGGATGGACTGGTTGGATCTCCTTGCAGTCCGGGACTCTCAAGGGTCTTCTCCAACACCACAGTTCAAAAGCATTAATTCTTCAGCGATCAGCTTTCTTTATAGTCCAACTCTCACATCCATACGTGACTAATGGAAAAATCAAAGCTTCAACTGGATGGACCTTTGTTGGCAAAGTAATGTCTCTGCTTTTTAATACGTTGTTTAGGTTGGTCTTAACTTTTCTTCCAAGGAGCAAGCATCTTTTAATTTCATGGCTGTAGTCACCATCTACAGTGATTTAAGAGCCCCCCAAAAATAAAGTCTGTCACTGTTTCCATTGTTTCCTCATCTATTTGCCATGAAGTGATGGGACCAGTTTCCATGATCTTAGTTTTCTGAATGTTGAGTTTTAAGCCAAGTTTTTCACTCTCCCCTTTCACTTTCAAAAAGAGGCTCTTTAGTTCTTTACTTTCTGCCATAAAGGTGGTGTCATCTGCATATCTGAGGTTATTGATATTTCTCCCAGCAATCTTGATTCCAGCTTGTGCTTCATCCAGTCCACCATTTCTCATGATGTGCTCTGCATATAAGTTAAATACGCAGAGTGACAATATACAGCCTTGACATACTCCTTGCCTCATTTGGATCCAGTCTGTTGTTCCATGTCCAGTTCTAACTGTTGCTTCTTTACCTGCATACAGATTTCTCAGGAGGCAGGCAGGCGGCCTGGTATTCCCATCTCTTGAAGCATTTTCTGCAGTTTATTGTGATCCATACAGTCAAAGGCTTTGACATAGTCAATAAAGCAGAAGCAGATGTTTTTCTGGAACTCTCTTGTGTTTTTGATGATCCAGTAGATGTTGGCAATTTGATCTTTGGTTCCTCTGCCTTTTCTAAATCCAACTTGAACATCTGGAAATTGATGATTCACATATTGTTGAAACCTGGCTTGGAGAATTTTGAGCATTCCTTTACTAGTGTGTGAGATGAGTACAATTGTGTGGTGTTTGAGCATTCTTTGGGATTGGAATGAAAACTGATCTTTTCCAGTGCTGTGTTCACTGTTGAGTTTTCCTACTTTGCTGGCATATTGAGTGTAGCACTTTCACAGCATCATCTTTTAGGATTTGAAATAGCTCAACTGGAATTCCATCATCTCTACTAGCTTTGTTCGTAGTGATGCTTCCTAAGGCGCACTTGATTTCACATTCCAGGATGTCTGGCTCTAGGTTAGTGATAATAACCATCGTAATTATCTGGGTCATGAAGATCTTTTTGTATAGTTCTTTTGTGTGTTCATTCTTGCCACCTCTTCTTAATATCTTCTGCTTCTGTTAGGTCCATACCATTTCTGTCCTTTACTGTGCCTTTCTTTGCATGAAATGTTCCCTTGGTATCTCTAATTTTCTTGAGATCTCTAGTCTTTCCCATTCCGTTGTTTTCATTTCTTTGCTTTGATCATTGAGAAAGGCTTTCTTATCTCTCCTTGCTATTCTTTGGTACTGTGCATTCAAATGGATATATTTCCTTTTCTCCTTTGCCTTTAGCTTCTCTTCTTTTCTCAACTGTTTGTAATGGTTCCTCAGACAACCATTTTACCTTTTTGCATTTCTTTTTCTTGGCGATGGTCTTGACCATTGCCTCCTGTACAATGTCATGAACCTCTGTCCATAGTTCTTCAGGCACTATATCGGATCTAATTCCTTGAATCTTTTTCTCACTTCCACTGTATAATCATAAAGGGTTTGATTTAGGTCATTCCTGAATGGTCTAGTGGTTTTCCCTACTCTCTTCAATCTAAGTCTGAATTTGGCAATAAGGAGTTCATCATCTCAGCCACAGTCAGCTCTTGGTCTTGTTTTTGCTGACTGTATATAGCTTCTCCATCTTTGGCTGCAAATAATATGATCAATCTGATTTTGGTATTGACCATCTAGTGATGTCCATGTGTAGTCTACTCTTGTGTTGTTGGAAGATGGTGTTTGCTATGACCAGTGTGTACTCTTGGCAAAGTCTATTAGCCTTTGCCCTGCTTTGTTCTGTACTCCAGGATCAAATTTGCCTGTTACAAATTTCCTGGCATGGCCATGCTCAGTAAATCTTTAATCCAATTTTCTATTGAAGGGCAGGGCTGTGTTCCCTCCCTGTTATTTGACCTGAGGCCAAACTATGGTGGAGATAATTAAGATAATTTGCCAATAAAGGTGTGTCTAGTCATGGCTATCGTTTTTCCAGTAGTCATATATGGGTGTGAGAGTTGGACTATAAAGAAAGCTGAACCGAAAAATTGATGCTTTTGAACTGTGGTGTTGGAGAAGACTCTTGAGAGTCCCTTGGACTGCAAGGAGATCCAACCAGTCCATGCTAAAGGAAATCAGTCCTGAGTATTCATTGGAAGGACTGATGTTGAAGCTGAAACTCCAATACTTTGGCCACCTGATGTGAAGAGCTGACTCATTTGAAAAGACCCTGATGCTGGGAAAGGTTGAAGGCAGTAGGAGAAGGGAACAACAGAGGATGAGATGTTTGTTTGGCATCACCAACCCAATGGACGTGAGTTTGGGTGGACTCTGGGAGTTGGTGATGGACAGGGAGGCCTAGTGTGCTGCAGTCCATGGGGTTGCAGAGTTGGACATGACTGAGCAATTGAACTGACTGAATTAAGACAATGGAGACCTCCTGCAAAAGATCCCACACACTCACTGCTGTACTCAGTGCCCCCAACCCTGCAATAGGCCACTGCTAACCCACACTTCTGCCAGAGACTCCTGGACACTGATGGGCAAGTCTGGGTCAGTCTCTTGTGGAGTCACTTCCTTTCTCCTGCATCCTGGTGTGCCTGGGTTTTGTTTGTGCCCTCCAAGAGTCTGTTTCCCCAGTCCTGTGTACATTCTGGTGGCTCTGTGGCAGATTAATCGCCACCTCCTCCAAGAGGGCTTGTGCCATATGCAGGTCTACTGCACCCAGAGCCCCTGCCCTTGCAGCAGTCCACTGCTGACCTGTACCTCTGCAGGAGACACCCAAACACAGTTCTGTCTCAGCATTGCAATAGAGTTTGAAACTAGGAAGTGTGGTGCATCTAGCTTTGTTTTCTTTCTCAAGAGTGTATTGGCTATTTTGGGTATTTTGTGTTTCCATACCAATTTTAGCATTATTTGGTCTGTTTCTGTGAAGAATGCTGTTGAAATTTTGATGGAGATTGTGCAGAATCTGTAGGTTAGATTAGATTAGAATCTAGATTTGAGAAGTGTGGACATTTTAACAAAATTCTTCCAACACATTAGCACTGTAAATCATTTGATTTATTTGTGTCTTCTGTTCTTTTAATCCATGTCATTTAATTTTTAAGTATACAGGTCTTTCAATTCCATGGTTAATTTTATTCCTAGATATTTATTCTAGATATTTATTTGTTTATAGATATTTATTCTAATTGATCCAATTGTAAATGGGATTGTTTTCTTAATTTCTCTTTCTGATAGTTCATTATTAGTGTGTGTAAATGGAATACTTTTGTGTGTGTTTTTATTTTGCATCCTGCTGCTTTACTGAATTTATTTTTATTAGATCTAACAGTTTTTTGATGGAGCCTCCAAAGTTTTTCTTTTTTTAATTCCAAAAACCACCTTTGAAATATATTTATGGGCTTCCCTCGTAGCTCAGTCGGCAGAGAATCTGCCTGTAATGCAGGAGACCCAGATTCGGTTCCTGGGCCGAAGAATCCTGGGAAGAATTTCTGGGTTGGGAAGATCCTCTGGAAAAAAACCACCTTTGAAACATATTTATTTATTTGCTTTAATAATTAGTTAGCACTTGAGTTATATGTATTTTTTGGGTTTTGTTTTTTTTTAAACTTTTTATTTTGCATTGGGGTGTAGCCAGTTAACAATATTGTGATAGTTTCAGGTCTACAGCAAAGGGCCTCACTTATGCATATGCATGTATCCATTCTCCTTCAAACACCCCTTCCATCCAGGCTACCACATAATGTGAATAGAATTCTATGTTACTATGCAGTAGGTCCTTGTTGGCTATCCATTTAAAATATAACAGTGTGTACACGTCCATCCCAAACTCCCTGACTCTCCCTTCTCCCCTTCTTCCTCCTGGCCACTGTAAGTTCACTCTCTAAGTTTGTTACCCAGTCATTAAAAAGAATGACATAATGCCATTTGCAGCAACATTGATGGACCTCGAGATTGTCATACTGAGTGAAGTCAGACAGAGAAAGAGAAATATCATATGACATCCTTTATGTGTGGAATCTAAAAGGAAATGATGCAAATGAACTTACAAAACAAAAACAGACTCATAGAGTTCTGTATGTATAAAATAATGCCATCTGCAAATGGTGACAGATTACTTCTTTTCCAATTTAGATGCCTTTTTTTCCTTGCCTAATTGCTTTAGCTAGGACTTCCAATTCCATGGGAAATAAAAGTGGCAAGAGTGAAATCCTTGTCTTGTTCCTGATCTTAGAAGAAATGCTTTCAGTTTTACACCATTGATGAAATGGTGATATTAGCTGTGAGCTTGTTACATATGGCCCTTTTGTTGTGGTACATTCCCTTTATCCTCACTTAGTTGAAAGTTTTTCTTATGGATCGATGCTGAATTTTGTCAAATACTTTTTCAGGATTTACTGAGATGATTGTGATTTTTATCTTTCATTCTGTTAATGTGGTATATTGCGTTGACTGATTTGCCGATGTTGAACCATCCTTGAATCCCTGCAACAAATTCCAATAGATCAGGGTTGATGGTCATTTTAAGGTATTGCTCAGTTTGATTTGCTGGTATGTTTTTTTTTTTTTTTTTTAAGATTTTTTTCATTTGTGTTCTCTGGGGGTGTTAGTGTAATTTTCTTCTTTTGTGGTGTCCTTGTCTGATTTTGGTGTCACTGTAATGCTGGCCTCATAAAATGAGTTTGGAAGAATTCCCTCCACTTATATTTTTTGGAAGTGTTTGAGAAAGATTGGTATTCATTCTTCTTTGAATGTTTGATAGAATTCACCAGTGAAGCCATCTGATCCTGGACTTTTTTTTTGGGGGGTGGCAGTTTTTAAATACAAGTTTTATTTTTGTAGTACTAATTGTCCATTCAGATTTTCTCTTTATCATGATTCAATCTTGGTAGGTTTTGTGTTTCTAGGAATTTATCTCTTTTTTCTAAGATATCTCTTCTAGAGTTTTTAAAAATATTTAGAATAAACTTTGCATTAACAGAGATTAGATACAAAATTGATATATAAAGATATCTTTGCCAAATTCACTTAATCTTTATTTTTTAAAGTTAAATATGCAAAGCATATTTTATCCTTTAAATCTTTTGCCTTACATTTTTGTTGATATATATAGTATATTGTAAGTTTTTTCTTCAGAGTTTTATTGTGACAAGAAATAAGGAACCTTTTGATATTATCCACTCTATAAATTATTTTCTTCTCCAATCTAGATTTTTAAGAGTTTTGTGAAATAATCTGTGTTCACACTGTCACTGCCTGTTGTCTTTGGAATATATGCATTTTGTGCCAGTTACCTTTCAGCATTATTTTCAAGCTGAAGATTCCAGTGTATTATGGTTTACCTTCATATGGAAGGCCCCCTCACCCTTACCTTCCTGATAATTTTATTTTCATTAATATGTATTGCCTGGTTCTTGTCAAAAGATGGTTTTGTACAAAATAGACTGAGGTAGGATTTTCTTTTCTGTTTCTAATATGCTTTCTGTTAATGGCCACTATTATAGTTGGCCTTTCTGACTATAAGAGCACATTGGAAATGTTACTCTTCAGGAAACAGTATATAATGACTACCAGATCTCTTTCCAGATCTCTCTTATTTTATGAGAATAGTAATGCTTTCTCATTTATGAGTTTGCCTTATTTGAAATTCAGATATAATGTAGATTTCCTTCTGTACCGTATATGTTTTTCAGAACCTCTGCTGGACATCTGGGTCACTTGTTTCCACCTTTGTTCTTCTGCCAGTTGCTTCTTAGACGATTGGTCACATACATATTAAGTGTCATGAAAATATATTATATTTTATCATTGAGCTGTGTGTATTACCATGTGGTATTTGTATCCCTTATGATATTGGGCAAGAAGAGATTAAAAAGAATGTTGTCTGTACTGTCAGACCTGTTACTGCTAAGGTTGATGTCTAGTAGTGCTACACATAAAGTGCCATGACAGTGTAAAATGCAAGGCATATTGTCAGCTCAAACTCCAAAGAGGAAGGGGCTCTTCTTGCCAAATGGGTTTAAAATGTCTCTCCCATCATAAAATTTGTGGAATACAGACAAGAAGGCAAAACCATCAGGTTGGAGACCAGAGACCTGTAGCATCACAAAGCTTTGCAAATCTGGCAGCTAGAATTTTGTAGTACTTTTTTTTTGTTTTTGTTTTTTCTTTTCGTTTTTTGTTTTTGTTTTTATTTTTTCTTTTTGTTTTTTGTTTTTAAAGCAAAGCTTTTTCCTAGAAATTAATAGATACCAATTTAGTTTTTAAGGTCTTTATTTTGGGGAATTGTATAAGCAAAGTCTAAAAATGGATGTTTATATAAGGTGTGAATAAGTTACTGTAGCCAGTAATAAAGTGGAAAAAGAGTTTTGAAAGAAATCCACAGTTCATATTTTATGTTGTTTTTCAAATACTAGAGAAAATTCTAGGTTTATTGGGTTGTCAAAAGCAGAAAAATCTGGTTGGTGGTTGGTTCTTTAACTTTTCTTTGATCACATTAGATGTAAGGTGGAATGTTAAAGGGAGGAGCTGATGAAAGCCATGGAACTTCTTCCCAGAAAATTTTATATATTTACATACATAATTAAAAACTTTTTTTATTGGAAGATAATTGCTTTACAATATTATGCTGGTTTCTATCATGTATCAATATGAGTCAACCACAGGTATAATATGTCCTGTCCCTCTTGAACCTCCATCCCATCTTCCATCCCATCCCACCCCTCTGGGTTGTCACAGATCTCTGGATTGAGCTCCCTGTGACACACAGAACTTTCCCACTGGCTATCTGTTTTAATATGATAATGTATATATTTTCATGCTACTCTCTCAGTTCATGCCAACCTCTCCTTCCTATACTGTGTCTACAAGTCTGTTCTTATATACATAATTTTTAATTTACTCTTTGAAGAGGTAATTGACATCCTAAAATGCCATGGATCCACTAGGTAAGAGCATTTTTGTCAATGTCAGAAGCATTTACAGTAGAACTTAAATGAAAGACCCTGAATAGTCAAAGGAATCTTGAGAAAGAAGAAGGGAGCAGGAGGAATCAATCTTCCAGACTTCAGACTATACTACAAAGATGCAGTCATTAAGACAATATGGTCCTGGCACAAAAACAGAAATATAGACCAGTGGAACAAGACAGAAAGCCCAGATATAAACCCATACACCTATGGGCACCTTATCTTTGACAAAGCAGGCAAGAATATACAATGGAGAAAAGACAGTCTCGTCAATAAGTGGTGCTGGGAAAACTGGACAGCTTTCTGTAAAAGGATGAAATTATAACACATCATAACACCATTACACAAAGATAAACTCAAAATGGATTAAAGACCTAAATGTAAGACCATAAACTATAAAACTCTTAGAGGAAAATATAGGTAGAACACTCTTCGACATAAATCACAGCAAGATCCTCTAAGACCCACCTCTTAGAATAATGGAAATAGGAACAAAAATTAAAAAGTGAGACTTAATTAAACTTAACAGCTTTTGCACAGCGAAGGAAACTATAAGCAAGGTGAAAAGACAGCCCTTTGAATAGGAGAAAATAATAGCAAATGAAACACCTGACAAAGGATTAATCTGCAAAATATACATGTAGCTCATGCAGCTCAATGCCAGAAAAACAAACAACCCAATCCAAGAGGAGGTGGAAGATCTACACAGATATTTCTCCAAAGAAGACATACAGATGGCTGATGAACACGTGAAAAGATGTTCAGCATGACTCACTATTAGAGAAATGCAAATCAAAACTACCTTGAGGTATCACACCTCGCACCAGTCAGAGTGGCCATCATCAAAAAATCTACAAACAATAAATGCTGGAGAGAGTGTGGAGAAAAGGGAACCCTCTTGTACTATTTGTGGAAATGTAACTTGCTACAGCCACCATGGAGAACAGTATGGAGATTCCTTAAAAAACTGGAAGTAAAACTACCATATGGCTCAGCAGTCTTACTATTCAGCATATACCCTGAGGAAACCATAATTGAAAAAGACACAGGTACCCCAGTGTTCATTGCAGTACTATTTATAATAGCCCAGACATGGAAGCAGCCTAGATGTCCATTGACAGATGAATGGATAAAGTTATGGTATGTATAAAAAATAGAATATTACTCAGACATAAAAAGGAACACATTTGAGTCAGTTCTAATGAGGTGGATGAACCTAGAGTGAAGTAAGTCAGAAAGAGAAAAACAAATTTTGAATATTAATGCATATATATGAAATCTAGAAAGATGGTACTGATGAATCTATTTGCAGGGCATCAGTGCAGACACAGATATAGAGAACAGACTTGAGGACATAGTAGGGGAAGGAGAGGGTGGGACAGATTAAGAGAGTAGGATCAGTTCAGTTCAGTTGCTCAGTCGTCTCCAACTCTTTGCAACCCCATGGGCTGCAGTACGCCAGGCCTCCCTGTCCATCACCAACTCCCGGAGTTTACCCAAACTCATGTCCATTGAGTCGGTGATGCCATCCAAACATCTGATCCTCTGTTGCCCCCTTCTCCTAATGCCTTCAATCTTTCCCAGCATCAGGATCTTTTCAAGTGAGTCAGCTTTTCGCATCAGGTGGCCAAAGTATTGGAGTATCAGCTTCAACATCAGTCCTTCCAATGAGCACTCAGGACTGATTTCCTTTAGGATGGACTGGTTGGATCTCCTTGCAGTCCAAGGAACACTCGAGTATTTTCCAATAACAGTTCAAAAGCATCAGTTCTTCAGTGCTCAGCTTTCTTTATAGTCTTAACTCTCACATCCATACATGACTACTGGAAAAACCATAGCCTTCACTGGATGGACCTTTGTTGGCAAAGTAATGTCTCTGCTTTTTAGTATGCTGTTGAGGTTGGTCATAACTTTCCTTCCAGGAGTAAGCGTCTTTTAATTTCATGGCTGCAGTCACCATCTGCAGTGATTTTGGAGCCCCCCAAAATAAAGCCTCTCACTCTTTCCACTGTTTCCCCATCTATGTGCCATGAAGTGGTGGGGCCAGATGCCATGATCTTAGTTTTCTGAATGTTGAGCTTTAAGCCAACTTTGTCACTCTCCTCTTTCACTTTCAAAAAGAGGCTCTTTAGTTCTTCTTCACTTTCTGCCTTAAGGGTGATGTTATCTGCATATCTCAGGTTATTGATAATTCTCCCAGCAATCTTGATTCCAGGTTGTGCTTCATCCAGCCCAGCATTTCTCATGATGTATTCTGCATACAAGTTAAATAAGCAGGGTGACAATATATAGTCTTGACATACTCCTTTCCTGATTTGGAACCAGTCTGTTGTTCCATGTCCAGTTCTAACTGTTACTTCCTGACCTGCATCCAGATTTCTCAAGAGGCAGGTCTGTTGGTCTGGTATTCCTATTTCTTGAAGAGTTTTCCACAGTTTATTGTGATCCACACATCAAAGACTTTGGCATAGTCAATAAAGCAGAAATAGATGTTTTTCTGAAACTCTCTTGCATTTTCGATGATCCAGCAGATGTTGGCAATTTGATCTCTGGTTCCTCTGCCTTTTCTAAAACCAGCTTGAACATCTGGAAGTTCATGGTTCACATATTGTTGAAGCCTGGCTTGAAGAATTTTGAGCATTCCTTTACTAGCATGTGAGATGAGTGCAATTATGCGGTAGTTTGAGCATTCTTTGGCATTGCCTTTCTTTGGGATTGGAATGAAAACTGACCTTTTCCAGTCCTGTGGCCACTGTTGAGTTTTCCACATTTGCTGGCATATTGAGTGCAGCACTTTCACAGCATCATCTTTTAGGATTTGAAATAGCTCAACTGGAATTCCATCACCTGCACTGGCTTTGTTCATAGTGATGCTTCCTAAGGCGCACTTGACTTCACATTCCAGGATATCTGGCTCTAGGTGAGTAATCACACCATCGTAATTATTTGGGTCATGAAGATCTTTTTTGTACAGTTCTTCTGTGTATTCTTGCTACCTATTCTTAATATTTTCTGCCTCTGTTAGGTCCATACCATTTCTGTCCTTTATTGTGCCTTTCTTTGCATGAAATGTTTCCTTGGTGTCTCTAATTTTCTTGAAGAGATCTCTAGTCTTTCCCATTCTATTGTTTTCCTCTATTTCTTTGCACTGATCACTGAGGAAGGCTTTCTTATCTCTCCTTGCTATTCTTTGGAACTCTGCACTCAAATATTTATATCTTTACTCCTTTGCCTTTAGCTTCTCTTCTTTTCACAGCTATTTGTAAGGCCACCTCAGACAGCCATTTTGCTTTTTTGTGTTTCTTTTTCTTGGGGATGGTTTTGTTCCCTGTCTCCTGTACAGTGTCACAAACCTCCGTCCATAGTTCATCAGGCACTGTGTCTATCAGATCTAGTCCCTTAAATCTATTTCTCACTTCCACTGTATAATCATAAGGGATTTGATTTAGGTGATACCTGAATGGTCTAGTGGTTTCCCCTACTTTCTTCAATTTAAGTCTGAATTTGGCTGTAAGGAGTTCTTGATCTGAGCCACAGTCAGCTCCTGGTCTTGTTATTGCTGGCTGTATAGAGCTCTCCATCTTTGGCTGCAAAGAATATATTCAGTCTGATTTCAGTGTTGATCATCTGGTGATGTCCATGTGTAGACTCTTCTCTTGTGTTGTTGGTACAAGGTGTTTGCTATGACCAGTGTGTTCTCTTGGAAAAACTCTATTAGCTTTTTCCCTGCTTCCTCCTGTCTCGAAGGCCAAATTGCCTGTTACTCCAGATGTTTCTTGACTTCCTACTTTTGCATTCTAGTCCCCTATAATGAAAAGGACATTTTTTGGGGGGTGTTAGTTCTAGAAGGTCTTGTAGGTCTTCATAGATCTGTTCAACTTCAGCTTTTTCAGCATTACTGGTTGGGGCATAGACTTGGGTTACTGTGATACTGAATGGTTTGCCTTGTAAATGATCAGAGATCATTTTGTCATTACTGAGATCGCATCCAAGAACTGCATTTTGGACTCTTTCGTTGACTATGCTGTCTACTCCATTTCTTCTAAGGGATTCTTGCCCACAGTTGTGGGCAGATATAATGGTCATCTGAGTTGAATTCATCCATTCCAGTCCATTTTAGTTCACTTATTCCTAAAATGTCCATGTTCACTCTTGCCATCTCCTGTTTGACCACTTCCAATTTGCCTTGATTCATGGACCTAACATTCCAGGTTCTTATGTAGTATTGCTCTTTACAGCATTGGACTCTACTTCCATCATCAGACACATCCACAACTGGGTGTTGTTTTTGCTTTGGCTCCATCCCTTCATTCTTTCTGGAGTTATTTCTCCACTGATCTCCAGTAGCATGTTGGGCACCTACCGACCTGGGGAGTTCATGTTTCAGTGTCCTATCTTTTTGCCTTTTCATACTGTTCATGGAGTTCTCAAGGCAAGAATGCTGAAGTGGTTTGCCGTTCCCTTCTCCAGTGGAGCACGTGTTGCCAGAACTCTCCACAATGACCCGTCCGTCTTGGGTTGCCCTTTGTGGCATGGTTCATGGTTTCATTGAGTTAGGCAGGGCTGACTGTAGTGTGGAGGTATATAAATTATCATGTGTAAAGCACACAGCCAGTGGGAATTTGCTGCATGATTCAGAGAGCTCAGAGCTCTGGGACAGCCTCCAGGTCTGGGGCGGGGTGGGAAGTATGAGAGAGGCTGAGAGGGAAGGGCCGTGTGTGTATCTCCGTGGCTGACTCATGTTGATGTGTAGCCAAAACCCACACAACATGTAAAGCAGTTGTCTTCCAATTAAAAGTGAGTAGTTTTTAAAAAAGAACTTAAATGACTCTGCAGTTACAAGTATCTATTAACTAAAAGAGGTTGCAGGTCCTTCTGAGTAATGATCTACTCCCTTCCCTTTCTATTTGAGCCTTATTGTCTATTTTAGTCTCAGCAGTACATTTTCTCTCAATTTCAAAGGTAAATTGAAAAGTGTAGCTTATTACCAATTTAGGGGAGGGAAAAGCCTTTAGTAATTGTTTATTTTAGTGAATGTAAAACATATTTATGAAGCTTTATACATTGTCTTGCAATCTCATAAAAAAATTAAAATTATGAGTTTGTTATCCAAGAATTCTCCTACCTTAGGGAGGTGGGAGGGAGGTTCAGGATGGGGAACACATATACACCCGTGGTGGATTCATGTCAGTGTATGGCAAAACCAATGCAATATTGTGAAGTAATTAGCCTCCAATTAAAATAAATATATTTATATTAAAAAAATTCTCCTACTGTGAGAATTTTCAAGAACTTAATTCTTACTGAGAGAGTAGTTAATTGTCCATTAAATATATTATATTGTGCTGACTTCCATTGTAGAATTTTTTTTTTAATACGTCAGTTTTTCTCTGTTTTGTTTCTTGTTACATTTGACATTTCCCTGTCCTCTTCATATTAGAAGATTCTATTATTTGTTTATCATATTAGACATCTTATAAAAAATATTAAATGGGATTGACCCTATAGTCATTTTGGAATAGTTCATTGTGGGCTTCTTTTGGAGTACTTTATTTTTCCAGCCAACCATTGAAGAAAATTTCATTGTCTTCAAACTCTTTCATTTGTGCTTCAGATTACTAGGGTTTTCCTTTAGGCAAGGATGAAGTCATCAGCTCCTAATAGTGTAGATTTCAATAAATCCTAATAGTAGAGTCAGTATATTGAATAAAGGATTTATCTTTCCATTTCTAACAGAGGTTTTTAAGAAAAATAGTGTACTTCAGACCTTTGTTTAGGAGGATTTTGAAAGTCTAAAAAATTACTTTTGTTTGATCCAAAAGAATTACAGAAGAACAATTGTGTACATTGTCAACTATATGGCAGGCCAAATCAAGTCTTAGCCTGATTTGCAGAATATTGGCTCCTAAAATTTTGGTTGATTGTTTAAGTCTTGGGAGAAAAGCTTATCTTAAATACTTTATCTGATAAAGTATTTGAAGGAGGTTGGACTTCCCTGGTGGCTCAGATGGTAAAGCGTCTGCCTACAATGTGGAAGACCAGGGTTCAATCCTTGGGTTAGGAAGATCCCCTGGAGATGGAAATGGCAACCCACTCCAGTATTCTTGTCTGGAAAATCCCCTGGATAGAGGAGCCTGGTAGGCTGCAGTCCATGGGGTTGCAAAGAGTCGGACACAACTGAGCAACTTCACTTTCACTTTCCAGTTGCTTTTAATATGACTCATTGCAGCATTATTCACAATAGTCAAGATAAGGAAATAGCCTGTGTCTGTTGATAGATGAATGGATAAAGATGTGGAATACTACTCATCTATAAAAAGGAGTGGATTCTTGCCATTTGTGACAACATGGGTGGGCCTTGAGATCATTGTTCTAAGGGAAATAAGTCAAAGAGAAATACTGTATATTTTCACTTATGTGTGGAATAGAATAAAGCAAAACAACCAACTCAAAGCCAAGCTCATAGATACAGGGAACAGATTGTTGTTTTCCAGTGGGGAGGGTGAATGGGTTAAGAGTATTAAAAGGTACAAACTTCCAAAATATAAAATAACTACGTTATGGGGATGTGCTGTACCCCATGATGACTGTGGTTAATAATATTCTATTGCATATTTGAAGGTTGCTAAGAAAGTAAATGTTAAAGATATAAGAAAAAACTTTTTTCGTTACTATGTATGTTTATGAATAGTACACTTATTGTAGTGATTATTTTACATTAATATAAAATCATTATGCACTTGAGCCTAATATTGGTATAATGGTATATGTCAGTAATACTTTAATAAAACATTTATTCATCAGATATGGACTTTTCACTTTTCTAGAAAAGATTTAAGAATGATGTTATATGAAAGAACAATAGATTAAATATTACACATTAAGCATTATTTTCTAAGAGATGGTATGGTATGGTCCTTTTGGTGACACTTTAAAAATAAATATGTTAAAGTAAAACAGTTGGAGTATTGTTACTCTTAAATGAAGAATATTTTGGAATATACTTTCTACTCAGTTCAGATTCTTAGAAATTAAAGTTTGTACATGATTAGGTTCATGTCTATCAAGAAAGCAATAATTTGAAATTTTCTTTTTGGTATTTGTAATTGAATTAAATATGTTACTGTCATATTATTCTCTTAATTTTTTAGCAGTCATATCTGATACTCTTAAAGGAAATGATGAAAACAAAAAACATTGGATTTTTAAAATTACAGGTAACAAAGCAGGAAGGAAGCTTATAAAGAAAGCTGCATGATGTCCTCAAGCTTTATCCACTAAAGAGGATATCGCCATGGAGAACAGTATGGAGCTTCCTTAAAAACTTAGAGCTGCCTCATGACCCTACAATCACACTCTTGGGCATATATCTGGAGAAAAACATGATCCAAAAGGATACATGTACCCCAGTGTTCATTGCAGCACTGTTTATAGTAGCTAAGACATGGAAGCAGCCTAAATGTCCATCAACAGAGGAATGGATAAAGATGTGGTACATATATACAATGGAGTATTATTCAGCCATTAAGAAGAATGAAATAATGCCATTTTCAGCAACGTAACTGAACTGAGAGATTGTCAGACAGAGAAGGAGAAATATCATATGACATCACTGATATGCAGAATCTAAAAAGAAATGATACAAATGAACTTTTTATAGCAAACCAGAAATAGACTCACAGATTTAGAGAAGGAATTTATAGTTCCCAGGGGAAAAGATGGGAGGGAAGGATGCAGAGGAAGGGATAGTTAGGAAGTTTGGGATCGACTTGTACATACTGCTATATTGAAAATGGATAACAAGCAAGGATCTACTGTATAGCACATGGTATGCTCATTAAGTATGGCATTGTATGTACTGAATGTTATTTGGCAGCCTGAATGGGAGGGGAATTTAGAGGAGAATGGATACATGTATATGTGTGGCTGAGTCCCTTTGCTCTCCACTGAAACTATCACAATAGTGTTAATCAGCTATACTCCAATATAAAATTTAAAAAAGAAGATATTACCAAGCTGTAATTGACTATTTTTGGAAATTAAACTTAATTTGTGAGCCTTTAGCTTTGGCATGTTATCATTAAAGGCATATATCTGGTATTTTGATGGCTTTTATTGTTATTAACTTTGGAAAAAGCTAGACATATGACTGTGAATCTATAGTTACACTCTGTGTGTGTGTGTGTGTGTGTGTGTGTGTGTGTGTGTGTATGGGGATGTGTGTGTGTAGTTACACTTCTGGCTACGTCTACTTAGCTTTCTGACATTCTTTTTATTTTTTGGTTTTAAAAAATTTTTGTTTTATTTTGGAGTATAGTTTTTTAATAATGTGTCAGTTTTACACATGTACATGCTTTTCAAATTCTTTTCCTATTTGCCTTATTACAGAGTATTGAACTAAACAGCAGGTCCTTGAGTGCTAGTGAGTGCTAAGTTGCTTCAGTCGTGTCTGACTCTTTGTGACCCTTTGGACCATAGCCCTCCCGGCTCCTCTGTCCATGGGGTTCTCTAGGCAAGAATACTGGAGTGGGTTGCTATGACCTTTTCCAGGGGATCTTCTGGATTGAGGGATCCTACCCATGTCTCTTATATCTCTTGCATTATGCAGGCAGGTTCTATACCACAAGTGCCACCTGGGAACCCCACAGTAGATCCTTGTTGATTATCTGTTTTAAATATAGCAGTGTGTACACTGACAGTCTTTTTAAAAATGCTTTTTAGTGTTTCCATTATTGGCACTTGGTAAAAATCTGTCAAAGAATATAAATACATGCATTTCATCTAAAACTTTAAGGGATTGTATATAGAATGAAATACTTTCTTAAATTGATTTTTCAGAAATTTTTTTCTAGCTAATTCATTGATTTTTTTTTTTAAATTAGGATAATTTCCAACATACTCAAGAGTTGGAGAATAGTAAGGTATCCTCATTGTTTGCATCCGACAATGAGAGTTTTGCCGCAGCCGCTGTGCCCGCTGCCCTGGCAGTGGTGGTGTCTGCGCTGCTCCTTCTCCTCCTGTCCCCACCCCTCTCCTCTCCTCCTTTTGTCTTCTCTTGCCTTTCTTTCCTGAAGTATTTCAAAGCGAATTCAGGCACCGTATTATTTCACCCACGCACCCTTCACTTTGCAGCTCAAAAAATATGGACAGTTTCTTAACATGACACAATGCCATTATTAAATTTGTTTTATTCTCACTTTTTAGCCATTTGCTCACATTCTTATATATGCCTATTTCCACATTTAAGCCACTCTCAGATCTCAGGAAGTCTGTGTTCCATATCTTTAAAAATTTTCCTTTACAAAGAAGCTTAATTTAAATGT
Organism: Odocoileus virginianus; assembly: GCF_023699985.2. Classification (NCBI taxonomy): domain Eukaryota; kingdom Metazoa; phylum Chordata; class Mammalia; order Artiodactyla; family Cervidae; genus Odocoileus; species Odocoileus virginianus. The sequence goes on along the minus strand of NC_069677.1, from coordinate 49,025,748 downwards.
TTTCATGACCACAAGGTATCAGTCTTCGTTTCTCTGTACCTTGTAAAAAATTACTTTACCTTATGGTTAAGTAGTATATAGTAAATAATCTTCAAATTACACCTTTTCAAAATCTCCCTTATTGAATAACTTGCTGTTTTCTTACTACATTGCTGGCTTGTTCAAAATTTTTTTCAAATTCAAGAATGCAGGCTTTGGAAGAATTGTTTCAGTTAAATAATATAAAAAATTCTCATATTATCATATGACTGTGTAATAAAGCTAATTATGTTTTAGATAGTGTTGAAGTCCTTCTCAAATTATCTGTGGTAAAGGACTTTTTTCTCCTAAATTTTCAATCCATATCAGAGTAATATTTTAAGAAATTAATGAAGACTATTGTAATTCTGTCAATTCATTATACAGTTGACCCTTGAACTTTGTGAGGGAGATCAATCACTCTTGGTGTTGAAAATAACGGACTGCCTTCTGTATTTGTGGATTCAATCAACGGGATTGTGTGGTACTGTAGTACCTACTTATTGAAAAAAATATCCTTCTTTAAGTGGACCCACACAGTTCAAACCTGTTTTGTTCAAGGGTAAACTGTGATGGTTTCTAATTTCTCATTCTCAGTTTCTCTATTGTGAACTAAAACAGTTTATGAACTGGCACTGGTCTGCTTTTGAGTAGCTCTGAAATATTACTGTTAACCATGGTGAAAGTGAGAGTGAAGTCACTCAGTTGTGTTCGACTCTTTGCGACTGGATGTACTATAGCCCACCAGACTCCTCCATGCATGGGATTTTCCAGGCAAGAATATTGGAATGGGTTGCCATTTTCTTCCAGGGAAATCTTCCCGACCCAGGGATCGAACTTGGGTCTCCTGCATTTCAGGCAGACTCTTTACCCTCTGAGCCACCAAGGATTAGTGTTAACAATGGTAATTGATAGTATTTATTTATCATTTGGAATTGTTTCAGAGGTACTTTTCAAGAAGGAGTAAACCACATGCTTCTCATGTATTTTCATTTATCTGTCTCTTTTTTTTAGCTCTCCTGTTTTGGGGGTTCAAGACTATTTGCACACATTATGTAAATAATTGTATGGGGGTCATTGGATTGTTCACTTGGGCTGAAGGAGCAACTTGATTGTTCCGCTTCTGAAATGTCCACGACCCAAAGGTGTACTTGATAGGGGGATGTGTAGAGTGAAGAGGTATGTTTGAAAGCCTTATACATGAGTCAGAGAAACAACACAATAAAATCGCAGCACTTAGACTAGGCCGTACAAGACCTGGATTTTGATATCTTTTCCATGACTTAGAAGCAGTATAATCTTGACCTCTATCTGGTCATGTTTGTTCATCTGCAAATTGTGGTTACTAAGTATTCTGCGTACTTTGGAAAGTTTTGAGCATGACAATCTTGTCTTTTAATAACTTGTTTTGTCTCTAGAAGTCCTCAGCAGCAAATGTTTATGGGTTTCATTTTATTTCTCTAGAACTGAATTGTCTTAGCTACTCTATATATGCTTTTTTTTTTTTTTTTCAGTTTACTAATTTCCAGCTTCTTCACCTAACGTATTCTTTTTTATACCTTATAACCTCTTTTTATTCCTCATTGTTTATAATATGGCACACTTAGTGGTCATCAAAGCTTTTTTAGTATTTCTGTTTTAGCTTTTGTTCTTTCTTATAATTGTGTCATTTTCTTTGCATATTCTGGTTCAAGTTCTTGACAGAGGGAATTTGATTGGCTCAACTAGTAATTCTTATATGTGATGAACTACACCAAAGTTTGTGGGCCAGCCTGTGGACTGACTTCCTTTATAGTCCCATCTGGGAAAGTCACCCTTGGTTGAGCTGTATGGAGCCTGACAGATTCTCTTCCTGGTAGCAGTGGCATGGTTGATGCAAGTTGCTGTGGTCTAAATGAATAGATGAACTTTAGTAAAAGGAAGTGAAACTTCAAGATAAATAAAGGCATATTCATTTAAACCCATTTAGAGGAAAGAGGAAATTACATATTTGAGAAAATTAGGCATATAGACACATTTTTAGGAAATGCCATACTAATTTTATTCCTATCAAAATACACTGCATTTTAGGAGGACTTCTGTGATCTTTAATCTTATACATTTCTGTTAACACTTAATAACTTTTCAAATAAAAAACCCTTTTAAGTACCTTCTCCTATGTAAACTGTCTGTTCCAAAAAGTTTTCAGTTAATTTTAGGATTCATTGTAAGAAAAGCAAAGTTATAAAGGACGAGGTTGTAGTGCTGAATTGTTCTGTCAACTGTTAGGACTGTTTAAAGGAAGTGGTAGATTAAAGGCTGGATGTTTTAAATTGAATCATAATTGGTAGAAAGACCTGCCACTTATTTTAGACATCCTTTTAATTAAGGTCTTTCCATATATTGTATTAGTATAAGATTATGTTACTTATTCTCTTTCCCCCTTAGCATAAAACCAAAGAGAAGGATAGAATTTACTTTGTATTTTGGTAAAATCACAAAGTTGAGGATTTCTGACTTGAACACACCTAAAAATGATAAACATTATTTGAAACAACAAAGACTGTTTAAGAATTTGAAATGTTCTTCCAAGTATAGTAATGTAATTTGCTAATGTAAATGAAGATCTTCATTTAATAAGCTTCCTGCTCCCATTTGCCCGTTCCACAAAATATTTATTGAGCTGATATGTTAGGTATAGTAGGAGGCCATGATGTCCACATAGCAGAGGCTGTCAGAGGGGGTTGTTTCTTGCTCTAGAGTGTGAGTTGGAATGGGGAAGCATTTTTTAAAAATTGAGGTATAATTCACAATATGTTGATTTAGTTTTAGGTGAACCACATAACAACTTGATATATGTATATATAGGGCTTCCCTCGTGGCTCAGTGGTAAAGAATTTGCCTGCAATGCAGGGGATGCAGGTTTGATCCCTGGGTTGGGAAGATCCCCTGGAGGAGGGTATGGCAACCCACTCCAGTGTTCTTGCTGGGAAAATCCCGTGGACAGAGAAGCCTGGTAGGGTATGGTACAGGGGGTAGCAGAGAGGCAGACGTAACTGAAGCAACTGAGCGTGCATGCACATGCATGTCTATGTGTGTAACATGATCACCACCGCAGGCTCAGTGAACATTCAGCACCACACAGGGACTTTGTTTTTTCTTGTAATGGGAATTTTTAAGATCTCCTCTCTTAGCAACTTTTAAATGTACAATACAGTATTCTGGAGCAGGAATTGGCAACCCACTCTTGTATTCTTGCCTGGAGAATTTCATGGACAGAGCAGGCTGGCAGGCTACAGTCCATGGGGTTGCGAAGAGTCGGACATGACTAAGCGACTAACATGCAGTATTGTTAACTGTAGCCACCGTGTTGTACATTATACTCCGAGGACTTTTCATCATGTAACTGGAGGTTTGTACCTTCTGACTGCCATCAGCTATGTCACCTACTTTAACCCCCACCCTGGCAACCACCAGTCTCTTCTCTGTATCCATGACTTCTTTTTTTTCCCTTTAGATCTCATATATGTCATATCATATAGTATTTGTCTTTTTCTGACTGACTTCGCTTAGCTTAATGCTCCTGCTGCTCCTGCTGCTAAGTCGCTTCAGTCGTGTCCGACTCTATGCAACCCCATAGACGGCAGCCCACCAGGCTCCCCTGTCCCTGGGATTCTCTAGGTAAGAACACTGGAGTGGGTTGCCATTTCCTTCTCCAATGCATTAAAGTGAAAAGTGAAAGTGAAGTCGCTCAGTCGTGTCCGACTCTTAGTGACCCCATGGACTGCAGCCTACCAGGCTCCTCCATCCATGGGATTTTCCAGGCAAGATTACTGGAGTGGGGTGCCATTGCCTTCTCCGATAATGCCCTTGAGCTCCATCCAAATCATCCCAGATGGCAAGATATCCTTCTTTTTATGGCTGAAAAGTATTCACACACACATACATCTCACATATTCTTTATCTGTTCATCTACTGATGAACACTTAGGTTGTTTCCATGTCTTGGCTATTGTAAGTAAGGCTGCAGTGAACATGGAGTATAGGTGTCTTTTCAAGATAGTGATTTCATTTCCTTTGGAAGAATAACCAGAAATGGCATTGTTGGATCATATAGTAGTTCTGTTTTTAATTTTTTAGGGAACCACTATAATATTTTCCATAGTGGCTACACCAATTTATATTTCCATCAACAGTATACAGGGTTCTCTTTTTTCCATACCCTTGCTAACACTTATTTCTAGTCTTTTTCCTAATAAATATTCTAATGGGTGTGAAGTGATACCTTATTTTGGTTTTGATTTGCATTTCCTTGATGGTTAACACCTTGATGTTGAACACCTTTTCATGTATTTTTTGGTGGTCTTCTTTGCTGTATAGAAACCTTTTATTTTGATGTTGTCCCACTTGTTTACTTTTGATTTTGTTGCCTTTGCTTTTGATGTCAAGTCCAAAAAATCATTGCCACAACTGATGGCCAAGAGATTACCTCCTGTATTTTCCTCTAGGAGTTTTATAGTCTTAGGTCTTATGTTAAAGTTATTAATCCATTTTGAGTTATTTTTTCTGTCTGCCCTGCCCTTTCATTTCTTTTCATGTGGCTCACCAGTCTTCTTGGAGAAGGCAATGGCAACCCACTCCAATAGTCTTGCCTGGAGAATCCCGTGGATGGAGGAGCCTGGTGGGCTGCCGTCTGTGGGGTCCATGGGGTCGCTAAGAGTCGGACACGACTGAGCGACTTCACTTTCACCTTTCACTTTCATGCATTGGAGAAGAAAATGGCAGCCCACTCCAGTGTTCTTGCCTGGAGAATCCCAAGGACAGGGGGGCCTGGCGGGCTGCCGTCTATGGGGTCACACAGAGTCGGACACGACTGAAGTGACTTAGCAGCAGCAGCAGCAGCACCAGTCTTCTAAACAACATTTATTGAAGAGATTATCCTTTTCCCACTGCATATTCTTGGCTCCTTTGTCATAAATTAATTGACTGTATGTGTGTGGGTTTATTTTTGGGCTCTCTATTCTGTTACTTTGATCTGTATGTCTGTTTTTATGCCGGCACCAAACTGTCTTGATGACTGTAGCATTGGAATAGAGTTTGAAAACGGGAAGTCTGGTACATCCAGCTTTGTTTTCTTTCTCAGGATTATTTTGGCTGTTCTGCGTCTTTTGTGGTTCCGTGCCAGTTTTAGGATTCTTTATTCTATTTCTGTGAAGAATGCCATTGGAATTTTGATGGGGATTGCATTGAATCTGTAGGTTACTTTGGGAATTGTGAGCATTTTAGCAAAATTCTTCTAGCCCATTAACACTGAGTATCTTTTATTTGTGTCTTCAATTTTTTTCATCAGTGTCTTTTAGTTTTTAGTGTACAAGTCTTTCACTTTATTGGTTAGATTTATTCCTAAGTATTTTATTCTTATTGATGTAATTATAAGTGGAATTATTTTCTTAATTTCTCTTTCTGATAGTTCATTACTATATAGAAATACAGTACTTTTTGTGTATTGATTTTTATACAGCAGCATCACTGAATTAATTGATTAATTCTAACAGTTTCTTTAGGTAGAATTTTTAAGGGTACATATATATATATATATATATATATATAAAAATCTCATCTGCAAATTAAGACAGTTTGATTCTTCCTTTCTGACTTGAATGTGTTTTATTTCTTTTTCTTGCCTGATTACTCTGGCCTAGTACTTTCTATACCATGTTGAATATCAGTGGCAAGGGTGGGCTTTCTTGTCTTGTTCCTGATCTTAGAGATTAATGAAATAGTGATATTATCTGTGGGATGTCATCTATGTCCTGTGTTATGTTAAGGTGCATTCTCTGTATAACCACTTTCCTAAGAATTTTTCTCATGAATGGATGCTGAATTTTGTTAGTGCTTTTTCTGGATTTATTGAGATGACCATACGATTTTTACCCATCATTTTTGTCATTGCGGTGTATCTGTAGATGTTGAAACTGCTGGTGAAAATTTCTCGACAACCTACAACCTAAGTTACCTGTGAATCATCCTTATCCTCTTTGTTAATTGCAGGGTCCTTCTTTATTTGTTTAAGGCTCCATGTTTAGATTTATTCTTAGTCACATTTGCTTATTTGCCACTAACTATGTAGAATCGATGTTGTCTCAGTCACTGAAGTGCCTCTTTTAGACATTCCCTCAACCATCAGAATGATCTCTGTCTTTTCTGTTTGGAGAAACCCAAGGGTGGTATGGAGCCCTCTGCTGCTCCCATTTATTGTTTATTTACTGCTTGGGGTTTTTCAAACTATTTTTTATTTTTCAGTCTTAAATAAAACTGTTAGGAAAAGGCAACACTTATGCGAATCATGTTTTTGTTTCTGGTATAACTAAGAAAGACCATGTGGCCTGGTATCATGTTGCAGGATGATGCTGTCACTTAGTGAGTGCTTCTAGGAGATCCCTTGAGATTGCTAGAAGCATGATTTGAAAAGGCTCTGTATTAGGAGTGAATAGATGGGGGAAGCTGGTGGTCATGTCTTCTGGATCTTAGATCTTGTTGAATCTTACATTTTAAGAAGTATTGGTTTTGATCCATTTACATAGGTGCAACCTTTACGAAGAGCTGAATATTTCAGGTATTGTGTTCATTTATGTTGAATCTTGACTAGGAAGCTTTTTTGAACCGTGATTGTCTTTTTCGATTTAGGGGCATGTTTTGGGGAAACATTGTAAGTCTTGATTATCTGGCATATGGGGAATACATGTAAATCCATGGCTAATTCATTTCAATGTATGACAAAAACTACTGTAATGATGTAAAGTAATTAGCCTCCAACTAATAAAAATAAATGAAAAAATAAATAAATAAAACTCTTTCTTGCCTGTTGCTCATCTGTTGTGTGATATTAGGTGGATTAAATTTATGTGATGTGAAAACCCAGAGTTATTATGAGATTGGGATACATGTTTGAAAAGTTTACTTTTTTGCAAAATGACAGCTTTTTATTCTAGTTCCTCTGTTTCCCCAGTATATGACAAAATCTAAAATCTAAAGCAACTTGAACTCTTTTAACAGTATCTTAGTTTTTACAAAGTAGAATTATTAAAACATTAGAAGCCTCTAGTGTTCCTTTGTCATTGTTGAAACTTTACAAGGAATTCAGCATAGTAGGAAGTGAGGAAAGACCGAATAAACTAAACTTTTGATTAATATTGAGCTATAACAATAGCAGTAATAGTTCATACCGACTAATATGGCGCTCACTAAGGACCAGATCCTAATGCAGAGTGTTCAGCGTGTGTTCATTCCGTCCTCGTAGCGACCCCGTGGCAGAAGTGTCATGACTTGCTGATGAGGAAAGTGAGTTTTATATCTGTATCAAGGACAGACAGCAGCAAAAGTAGAGACAAATTTAGTGGTTCTGGCTCCCAAACCTGTTTTAAGATCATGACCCAGAGTCTGGGACTATGACAGCTAAGTGTCTTTAGTGGATGTGGAATAAATACTTATCTCTGACCATCTTGATCAGGAGAACTGGATTAGATTAGAACAGATATTTCTTGGGATTGACATGTGCATACTACTATATATAAAGGAGATAACTACTAATGACCTGCTGTATAGCAGAGGGAACTCTCTTCAATATTCTGTAATGGCCTATATGGAAAAGAGTCTAAAATAGAGTGGACATATACATATGTATATAACTGATTCACTTGGCTGTACACCTGAAACTAATGCAACGTTGTAAATCACCTAGACTCCAATAAAAATTATATGTTAAAAAAAAGAACAGATTGTTCTTTTCTGAGACCCTGAGGTTCTGGTAATGTCATAACTGCTCTGTAAGTTTAGTCTTTTTCTACTACATGAGAAACAATTAAAAGCAAGTAATACATATCCTGTTTGGATTATCATTGCTCTGGTTTTGCTGATTTTTATTAAGTATCTCCATCTCCATTTACACAAAAAGTAAGGTGAAAATTTACTTTCTGAGAGGCTCAAAATACCTTCAGAAATATTAATTTATAGAATATTTTTAAGCAATCTGTTCATTTAATGAGTTTTGAAATATGTACAGATGCCACTCCAGAATTCTGGCCTAGAGAATTCCATAGACTGTATAGTCCATGGGGTTGCAAAGAGTCAGATACGACTGAGCAACTTTCACTTTCACAGATGGTTTCAGAGCCTTGATAACGTCCTATGTTAATTCATGCTATCCTATATTAATTCATACCTTTGCTTTCCATGTAGCAGTTAACTTATATTTGGTGAAAAATCCACAGATGTAATTAAAAATAATGCTGTTTAAAAGGATCTCATTTCATTTAGTATTCATTTTAAACATTTGTAAAAAGCTTCCTTAATATAGTTAATTATCTATATTTCTTATAGAACTATCTTTTTCTCTTTCAGAATAGAATAAGTCTATTTAAAATTATCTTTCTCCACCCCTACTGCCCTGCATTTTGGGCTAGCAAAACTTTAGAAATGAGAAACAAATCTGGATCAGTATTTCTCAAAGCCATGGGGGTATTTTTTGGTCTTTTAAAAACAGGGATGTCTTCCCCACAAAAAATAGCCTTGAAAGTGCTTTCTCCTGATTATGCCATGTCTTCTACTTTCTGTTTTTATTGGATATTTATTTTATTTTATTTTTTTAATTAATTTTTATTGCAGTATAGTTGCTTTATATTGGATATTTAAAAGTCAAGAATGTAAGATACCAAGGAGTAACTGGCCCTCTGGCCTAGTGGGACACCGCTGTTGTTTGGCTGCCCTGGTCTAAGGTTACAGTGTGTGAAGCTACAGTTTAGAGACTATAAGTTACGATAGAGTGGCATAAGGAAGGAATGTGTGTGGATAACAAGGTCCAAGTCAGGTTACCAGTTCCAGAAGCCGAGAAAGATGGTTAAGATGGGCTACAAAACTGTGAAAATAAGTAGTCATGAGGTAAATTGGAGGTGGTCTAAAGGGTTCCAGAACAGAATATGATGGCTATTTGTTTGATAGTCATGTTTTATCTAAAAGGCACTTTTGAAGCAGTGTAGTCAGTATCGAGAGGAGGACAACATGGAAACTATTAAGATGATTGTAGGAATATTAGCGTTACCCTTTATTTTAGGCTTCATAAAATATATTCTTGTACAGATTTTTGGTTTGTTCCTTATATGATTTATCCTGATTGTATAGATAGAGGAGGCACGTTCCATTGTCAGATTTAAGCCCTAAAAGCCCAGTTTGATTTCATTCTTCCTGTTTATGCAGGGAGAAGAATAACAGAACTAAGGTGAGAGTAGTACATTTTTGCAGCTAGGAGTAAGTAGAAATACAGCTACCAGGTTTGAGAGTATTTTAAATGGAAAAGCTGCAATAGAGTTAAAAACAAGCTACTCCATATCACGTAGCTGAACACATAAATAAAATACAAATATATATATATGTGTGTGTGTGTATGTACATATATATATACATATAAAACTTTTTGATGAGAGCTTTTAAAAACGGCCCTCTCCTGTTGTTTTTTTAAGTTTGGATGAGATCCTTATTAATACGTTAGTCTTTTTCAATCATATTTTTATTTATAGCCCAGTATTTTAAAAAAATGTGAAAATCACATAACTTCAGTAATTTTTGCTTAATGCCTTGTGAGTGTGTGTGTGCACGTGTTCATACACACATGTGTGCATATATGTGTGTTTACTTCAGTTTTAATGTTGTTTGTTGCAAACTCTGATGATGAATGCTGTGATAAAACAACTGGTGTTTAAATGCATCCACTCGTACTACAGTTGATGGGAAGCTTCCATTTTGTATATTTGTTGAGTATGAATGAGAAAGCAAAGTCTGCCTTGGGAATTTTATAATGAATATGAGAGAGATCTTGCCACAGGTGGTTATTAAAATGTCCCCTAAAGTGTTTTATGATATGATTGTTTCTGTGTCTGAGCCTCTGACCTTCCCTAAAGCCTCTGTTTTTTTAAAGAAATCATCACTACCCCAAGCCATTCACTTATTAAAATTTTAAAAATAAAATCCTTCTACTAAGTTTTAATTTGTAGAGTACATCTTCTGAATAACTCAGATAATTTTATGAATATTATTTGATGAATCTTCTCTTTTCTTTTCAAAAGGAGAAAATATGTTTTAACTACTGTGTGTCTTTTGTTTTTGTTTTTTTGAGGAAGGGATGAAATACATATAAAGAAAAATCGGAAGGAAAAGATATGGAAATTTTGCTTATTAAACAAATAAAGTGTTGCTGTCGTCTTTTCCATAGGAAAATGTATCATCTTAAAAAACTTAAGATTTATAACAGGAAAGAGAAAGATGATTAGTAAGATCCATGAGAAAGGGGAAGGTTCTTCTCAGACAAATAAATATTTTGTGGTTACTTTAACTGGTGTTTACTTCAAAGTTTAGTTTAAAAAATTACATACTTGCATGTAATAAAAATTTTGTGAAAATGTGTTGAATTTTTTTAATACATAACTTAGAGCCAAGAAGAACAAAGGCAATACTAAAATTTGAGTATCTCATTTGTTGTTGTTTAGTTGCTATACTTTGTCATTGTTTAGTTGCTAAGTCATGTCCAACTCTTTGTGACCATGGACTGTAGTCCACCAGGCTCCGCTGTCAGTGGAATTCTCCAGGCAAGAATACTGGAGTGGATTGCCATTTCCTTCTCCAGGGGATCTTCTCAACCCAGAGATTGAACCTGTGTCTCCTTCACTGGCAGGCAGGTTCTTTACCACTGAGGCACCAGGGAAGCCCTGAGTATCTGCTGTGTGCACTGAGGCACCAGGGAAGCCCTGAGTATCTGCTCTGTGCACTGAGGCACCAGGGAAGCCCTGAGTATCTGCTGTGTGCACTGAGGCACCAGGGAAGCCCTGAGTATCTGCTGTGTGCACTGAGGCACCAGGGAAGCCCTGAGTATCTGCTGTGTGCACTGAGGCCCCAGAGAAGCCCTGAGTATCTGCTGTGTGCACTGAGGCACCAGGGAAGCCCTGAGTATCTGCTCTGTGCACTGAGGCACCAGGGAAGCCCTGAGTATCTGCTCTGTGCACTGAGGCACCAGGGAAGTCCTGAGTATCTGCTGTGTGCACTGAGGCACCAGGGAAGCCCTGAGTATCTGCTGTGTGCACTGAGGCACCAGGGAAGCCCTGAGTATCTGCTGTGTGCACTGAGGCACTAGGGAAGCCCTGAGTATCTGCTGTGTGCACTGAGGCACCAGGGAAGCCCTGAGTATCTGCTCTGTGCACTGAGGCACCAGGGAAGCCCTGAGTATCTGCTCTGTGCACTGAGGCACCAGGGAAGCCCTGAGTATCTGCTGTGTGCACTGAGGCCCCAGAGAAGCCCTGAGTATCTGCTGTGTGCACTGAGGCACCAGGGAAGCCCTGAGTATCTGCTGTGTGCACTGAGGCACCAGGGAAGCCCTGAGTATCTGCTGTGTGCACTGAGGCACCAGGGAAGTCCTGAGTATCTGCTGTGTGCACTGAGGCACCAGGGAAGCCCTGAGTATCTGCTGTGTGCACTGAGGCACCAGGGAAGCCCTGAGTATCTGCTGTGTGCACTGAGGCACCAGGGAAGCCCTGAGTATCTGCTGTGTGCACTGAGGCCCCAGGTAAGCCCTGAGTATCTGCTGTGTGCACTGAGGCACCAGGGAAGCCCTGAGTATCTGCTCTGTGCATTGAGGCCCCAGGGAAGCCCTGAGTATCTGCTGTGTGTATTGAGGCACCAGGGAAGCCCTGAGTATCTGCTCTGTGCTAGGAATTTTGGGATTGTGTTATCGTCATAGGTTATTTTACTGGACTGTTGCAGCAGCCTTTCTCACTGTCTAAGTTTGTGTTTTACCTTCATTTAACAGATGAGGACTGAACAGATGAGAAAACAGACTACAAAGGTCAAATAACTTGCCTGTGCTAGCATGGCTAGAGCTAGAGATTCTTAATGCTTCAAACCTTATTCTTACTCCTGTGACATATCCTACTGTCTACTAGGCTGTGCCCCTTGACAGATTACCTACGTATTCTGTGGTGCTAATGATCTATTAGTCAGGTATTGCCAATAATACTACATAGTAACCATCTCAAAACTCACTGGCACACAACAAAAATAATTATTTCTCACTCAGACACCTGTGAGTCAGATGGACCTCTTCTGATCTAGGCTTGACTCATTGGGCTTGAGTCCAAGCTGGCTATTAAGACCAGCTCTGCTCCTTGTATGCCTCATTCAGTGTGGGTCAGCACCTACTCAAAGCAGGATTTTCTTAGGCAAAAGGAAAACATGCTCAATTTCTTAATAAGCACATTTGAATCTCTCCTCAGTGCCACTTTTGCCAATGTTTCATTGTCAGGTATAAGTCACGTGGCTAAGCTCACAGTCAAGGATGAAGAAGAATAGTTTGTGTATAGCATGAGTAGGGGAAATAACTATATTTTGAGTAATAATTAATACTGACAGACTCTGGATGGACCTTACAAATAAAATACAACAGAGTAGATAGATAAAACTTTCTCTTTTAGTTAATGTTTTATGGGCCTTCTTTAAATAGTACTGTAAGTTAATCATGTCTGTAAAAGAATTTTAGATTTTTACAAAACTAAGGTGTGCCTGGAGACTTAACATTAACTGGCACTGTACTAAGCTGTAGATATCAGGAATCTTCTCATACAGTATTAGTTTTAGTCTTGCCTTCTGGAATGTGCTTTCTTCTGTTTCACTAACTGGGGTGAGGAAAAGGGCAGTATACTGCTATGTTATGTGTTGCCTCTATTTTTGTCATTAGTATCTATTAATGATAAAAAATTAATATTACTTTCAATCCAGTAGTTAGGGGCATTAGCATTTTACTTAGATCTCAATTTAGAGCCTAATCAGATTTGTTAGAAATGTTAACTATTTCAGTCCATTTAAACTTAGTTCATTAGAATAAGCTTTTGGATCGCTTAAATTTTTTTTTAAGCTTTTCATTATTGGTTGATAGAAGCCATTGCTTCCAGTTTACTTATGTGGATAAGACTGTTGACACAAGAAGAAATTTGGAAAAATTTCTTTAGACCAAAAAGAAAATGAATTCTGAAGGACTAACATCAACTTTATGGTATGGACCTAACAGAAACAGAAAATACAAAGAAGAGGTGGCAAGAATACACAGAAGAACTGTACAAAAAAGATCTTCATGACCCAGATAACCACAATGATGTGATCACTTACCTAGAGCCAGATATCCTGCAACACGAAGTCAAGTGGGCCTTAGGAAGCATCACTATGAGCAAAGCTAGTGGAGGTGATAGAATTCCAGCTGAGCTGTTTCAGATCTGAAAAGATGATTCTGTGAAAGTGCTGCATTCAATATGCCAGCAAATTTGGAAAAATCAGCAGTGGCCACAGGACTGGAAAAGGTCCGTTTTCATTCCAATCCCAAAGAAAGGCAATGCCAAAGAATGCTCAAACTACCACACAGTTGCACTCATCTCACACGCTAGTAAAGTAATGCTCAAAATTCTCCAAGCCAGGCTTCAATAATACATGAACCGTGAACTTCCAGATGTTCAAGCTGGATTTAGAAAAGGCAGAGGAATCAGAGATCAATTCACCAACATCTGCTGGATCATCAAAAAAGCAAGAGAGTTCCAGAAAAGTATCTATTTCTGCTTTATTGAATATGCCAAAGCTTTTGACTGTGTGTATCACAACAAATAGTGGAAAATTCTGAAAGAGATGGGAATACCAGACCACCTGACCTGCCTCTTGAGAAATCTGTATGCAGGTCAGGAAGCAACAGTTAGAACTGGACTTGGAACAACAGACTGGCTCCAAATAGGAAAAGGAGTACATCAAGGCTTTATATTGTCACCCTGCTTATTTAACTTATATGCAGAGTGCATTAAGAGAAATGCTGGGCTGGATGAAGCACAAGCTGGAATCAAGATTGCCAGGAGAAATATCAATAACCTCAGATATGCAGATGACACCACCCTTATGGCAGAACATGAAGAAGAACTAAAGAGCCTCTTGATGAAAGTAAAAGAGGAGAGTGAAAAAGTTAGCTTAAAGCTCAACATTCAGAAAACTAAGATCATGGCATCTGGTCCCCTCACTTCATGGCAGATAGATGGGGAATCAATGGAAACAGTGATAGACTTTATTTTTGGGGACTCCAAAATCACTGCAGATGGTGACTGCAGCCATGAAATTAAGACGCTTACTCCTTGGAAGGAAAGTTATGACCAACCTAGACAGCATATTAAAAAGCAGGGACATTACTTTGCCAGCAAAGGTCCATCTAGTCAAAGCTATGGTTTTTCCAGTAGTCATGTATGGATGTGAGAGTTGGACTATAAAGAAAGCTGAGTGCCAAAGAATTGATGCTTTTGAACTATGGTCTTTGGAGAGGACTGTTGAAAGTGCCTTGGACTGCAGGGAGATCTAATCAGTCCATCCTAAAGGAAATCAGTCCTGAATACTCATTGGAAGGATTGATGATGAAGCTGAAACTCCAATATTTTGGCCACCTGATGTGAAGTACTGCCTCGTTTGAAAAGACCCTGATGCTGGGAAAGATTACAGGTGGGAGGAGAAAGGGACGACAGAGGATGAGATGGTTGGATGGCATCCCTAATTCAATGAACATGAGTTTGAGTAAACTCTGGGAGTTGGTGATGGTCTGGCGTGCTGCAGTCCATGGGGTTGCAGAGTTGGACAGGACTGAGTGACTGAACTGAACTGAACATCAACATTGTTACTGTGATACTGTGAGATAGTTTTCAGAAACTTAGTTGTGTTGGTAAAGATGTTCCTTGACTTTATTTCTCTAGATTTTATTTTTGCAGTGGGGATAGGAGGGTGAAAAGGAAGAGATGGTAAATGATGTGAATATTCTAATATTTGAATACTTTTCAGGATTAACAGAACTAATATTACTAAACTCCTCTAGATTAAAAAGGCAGAGTAATGCGTAGCCTTATGGATATTGTGTTATCACCATTTGTTCTCCTTTCCCTTCACCCTTGAAATAATATTTATTTTTTAAAATAAAAGTGAACTAATGTAAAGTTTCCTGGTGAGAATTTTATAATTCTCATTTTGAAATTGCTGGAAAAATTGACTGTTACACAGCCAAGACTGAGGATCAACATTTGTGCCACTAGGTAAGGTATCATTGAAATAGTTAAAGTTTAGAAGATAGGTATACCAAAGCTATGGTTCTTATACATCCATTTTTATTTATGTATTTCTGAATTATATACATTTTAAAAATAATAGTACAGCCTGATGCCTATGTTCGGCTATATACATGGTTGGGCCAAGATGTCTTTTCTCAGGGATGTTTTGGCTATAGGAGGGGATTGACCCTCTGGATGTTACGGAGTACTTGATATCGTACTTAGAGTAATTAAAAATTATAGCTAAAACCAACCTGTTTTACATTGTAGTAGTGTTTCTTTTAAGTTAGCCAGGGGTGGTTTACTTTAAAGGAAACGAGCTCATAACTCCATTGTGGCAGAGCCTTCATTCATCACTGTATCCTCAGCATGGATGAATGACTGAATGGGTGAATGAGGGTTGCTATAAAACATATGAGATCTTCCCTCATTGTGTGTCTCCGTCTCCCCTTCTAGCAAATTTTAGTTTTTTTAGTCAGAAATCTCCATGTGAGAATACACAGCCACAGTGGTTTTATGTGAAGCATGTTTTAAAAAGTTTATTCCAGAGAAATTTGTTAGAAATTACACTTATTATAATACTCTATGAAGAAGCTTATCATTTTAGAATTTTGCCTGTAGAATGAATTTTTTTTTTTTATTTGTAAATGAAACCATTTTGTAGGTTTATCTTACATGGAGAGACAGAGGCAAAGATTAATGAGCAACAGCAAATTACAGAGAAGCAGGGGACATGTATCATATGTGGAGCTATAGCTTTATTATTAACTGTCAGGGTTGTTACACTAGCAACTCTATTTTATTATTAAGGAATTTTACCTATTTGATTTCCCAAATTGTTTTTATTCTTGGAAAATAAAATTTGATTTTTTTAAAAAATTAAGAATACTTTTTGTGCTTTTAAGTTATTTACACAATTGTTCTAAAAATTTACAAAATTATAAAAACATTCATGTTTACAAAAAGAATGATTTTGTGTCATGTTGTATCTCGAGTCATAGCCAGTGGATTTTTTTTTAATTGGAGTGTAACTGTTCTACAATGTTGTGTTGTTTTCTGTTATACAGTGAAGTGAATCAGCTTCGTGTATGCATATACTGTGCATACACCCCCTTTCTCCGGACCTCTCTCTCACCGCCCTCTGCCCCGTTCCACCCCTCGAGGTTGTCACAGAGCCCCAGACTGGGCTCCCTTGTGCCAATCAGCAGCTTCCCACCAGCTGTCTGTGGTACGCGTGGTGGAGTGTGTATGTGAGCCCTGATCTCCCAATGCACTCCACCACCACCACCACCCACTCCCCGGTGTCCACATGTCTGCTTTCTACGTCTGGGTTTCCATTCCTGCTCTCCAAATAGGTTCCTCTGTACTGTTTTTCTGCATGCCACATATTCGGTTAATATATGATATTTATTTTTATCTTCATAGCCAGTGTTTTTTTAAAGTGCTGTATACTCTGTAGCACAGAATTAGATTTGTATTTTTAAAAAGCACATAGACTAGTATGCTCCTAAATGATATGAAATATTGGTGATCCCAAGATATGTGTAAGTTTTTTCTTTGATGGCTGGCAGTTTATATTGAGTAATTGTTTTATAGTGGCAATTTAGCTAGGTAATCTAATATAAATTTAAATGCATTTGTTATAATAGCATATTTTATCTTTCTTGGCTTATTTTCTAATTGAAGTTAAGGGGCAAAAGCTAAGTTTGCATGAAATTTAAATTCACTTGGATATAGTACTTAAGCATATTAGTCAATTTTTATCAGAAAAAATGCACGAAAGTTTTCCTATAAAGGTTTTAAGGTTATTGATTGGAAAAGAGTTTGAAAATATCTTTTTACTCTATTTTACCCTATATTGCCTTCTTGAAGTTTCTCTAAATTAGATTTTAAATGCCAATTAGGAGGTTGAGTATACTAAAATAAAAGCAAATGCAACCAAAATGGCCTCACCTTATGGTAGTTAGGCTTTTGAGAGAGTAAGTGGAACCTTTGCTCTGAGCGTGGCTTTGAGAAAGATATTCATCTTAATGAACACATTAATTAGAACCATAACTATTTATAAGATAATTAGAAATGAAGCTTGGTAAACTGAGCTTTTCCTGCAATTAATGGAGGATTAATTACTGGAGGTAATGAAGTGGATTTTTAAATGCATTAAGGTGAAGTACAGAGATGAGCAAGGCTTTGTGATAGTTGCATAATTATTTCAGGCTGTTTGAGCATAGCTCATATGAGATCATTAATAAGCATCATTGCATCGTTATGTATGCACTTAAAAAGACTCACCACCAAAATGACTGCCTAATTATTTCTAATTGGCAGGACTCTGTGTAGTCATTGCGCTGTTTGTAGCCATTTCCAGGTTCATTTAACTGTCCTTGGGGCCATGTGATAGATGGAAAAAGCTTCAACTACATGCTAGCCTTGGCTGGCGCCATTAATCAGTTTTGGTGGGCTTCAGCTTAGATGCATTTGCTCATGCAGAGGTCAAAACCTGAAGTAGTCCAAGCAAAGTTTTGCTTTTTGAAGCCTCTTGACTGTATTCATTAGCAATTAGTAAAATAATTGTGTCTGTCACTGTATTTGGATTTCCATATGACTTGATATTCTTTTATCACTGTCCCTTCTTATTCCATATTTGCTAACTGGAAACCAAATATTCTTCCAACAAACCCTTTTAACGACTTCAGTGTAGTGGCATATGTTCCGATATAGTACCTTTCTTCATTCATTTGTTAGCTTAAACAGTGTGGTACATTTCAGCACAGTCATCTAATTTGCTCCAGATTGATTGCTGGTGAAAGTTTCTACCGAAGGACAACATTTTAGGCTTTTAAGGACATCTCTAAGGAATTAGTCGTTAAGCATTAAGAGAGGAAGTAAGAAGTAGTCAAATCGAATTCTGACATTTACCAGAGTTTTGTAGTTAGAAGCGTCTATATTTAAGATGTTGAAAGAAAAAATATATATGTATTTTTTCCCCACTCCCTTCCCCCAAAGGCACATGATGCTAGCAGGTTGTGTGAAGGGGATAAGCTGTGTAATGTCTACACTTGATTTCAAGGCTCCTTCTTAAATGAGTATATTACTAATCTAGAGCTTTTATGGAATTAATTTAGGAATGTTTGACTGTCAGTTTCAAATGTTTATAATATAATTGATATAAAGTTTTAAAATCTTTTATTAGATTTAATGTGACATCCCATTAGCTAAGCATCTGTAAAGTTTTCAATGAGCTTGTTGTCTTGTTACACATAATCGTAACCATCTGTGGGATGTTGTCAGGTATATGTGCCATTAGAGTGGTTTAAAAAAACAGTGGTGAAGCAAATTGTAGGCTAATAAAATAAAGGTTAGTTTATACCCCTTTGTTATGAAGAATGCGGTTTTAATAATTTCCTTACTATTAATGCTTAAGTTTAAAATTATTTATGCAGAATATTTTAAGAGATTGCCAACTTTATTGAAACTAGATGTGTGTATTTTGTTCCCTTAACAGTTTCATTATTCAAGAATTTGGGGGTTTAAATGTCAATCAGGCCGTGCATATTTCTTAGGAACTGATTTAATTACTGTGGATTTTAGTCTATTGTTTCAGCATTTAGAAACAATGTATTGAACCACTTAATCTCTCAAATAAAATAAATCAAACTGTCCTCTTCTGTAGTTACGAACTTCTTTTTGGTTTTTTCATAATGCCTTTTGAGTATTTTTAACACATTTTAAGAGAAATGGGAAACATAAAGCTAGTGAATGGGTTACTTGTTTACAGTTGATCTATTAAATTCTTAGACTGTACCTTAATGTTTTGTCTTTGCTTATTAAGAAATGCAAATCTATTTTTAAAGCATAGAATAATATAAGAACAATTTAATCGTTGGGATAGAATTCCCTTTTTATGTAATTGGAAATTCCCAGTCTATACATTGGTCAAGTTCTCACAATTGTTTAACTCCTTTGACATTGTAAATTGAAATTTTAGATCTTGAATAAGGGCAAAATGTTAATGTTTTACATCAAGTAAATCCTTTTTAACTTTTGTAAGTTTGTGAAGAATGTATTTACGAAAGTGTTATCAATAGTGTCTAGAAAAGTGGGGCAATTTTTCAACATATTGTTGGGCTGAAATCTGAATATTAAGGTACACTCTGAAATGCAGTTTTATAATTTTAATCAGGAGGTGTATTAATATTTGCCAATTATAACAGTATGAAAGGGAAAATGTTACTGTAGGATTCCTATATACTTCAGTTTCTTCAGGAGACATAATCCAGCCTCATGCACACTGGGGCTTGCCCTCATTTGCTAGGTTTTGGAACTGTGATGCAACTGTGTCGAGAAACCCTGGTTAGAGAACTGGAAGGTGAGAAACTGCTGGAGCAGAGAGAGGTGAGACATCCATTTCGAGTGGTTTAAAAAAGATAGTGGTGAATCAAATTAAGTTCCCTTCAACTATCAGTGTATCTACTGTCAGACACATGAGTGAGGCTACTCTCGACCAGGGGTTAGCATACCAGAGTCTACCGGCTCGCTGCTTGCTTTGTGAGATGGAGTTTCATTGGCGCACAGCCGGACTCACTGTGATGTTTTGTCTGTGACTGCTTTCTGCTGCAGTGTGACCTTTCGGAGTTGCCCCAGAGGCCTCATGGCCCAAGCCGTCAGGTGACCTAGCTGAGTCCACTGCCTGTCGAGATTAGTTGGCATCTGAGACCAGATGCAACGCCTGGCTAGTGTGCAATATTGTGAGAATAATATGTTTGTTGTTTTAAGCTTCTAAGTTTGGGGCAGTTTATTTTTCAACAGAAATTAATTGATATAAAACTGAAATGCTTTTTCCATATGATTGGTTTAATCACTGAAATACTGGCATTTATATGGAACCACCTCATAATTTTTATGCTTTTTATTTATAGATTTAAAAACTTTGACAGTTTTTTCATAGATTTTTAAAATTTAAACTTTATGAATATAGTTGAAAAGGGTTTATTTAAATGATTTCTATTCATTTAAATTGTAGTGTTTGCAGTTTCAGTTGTCATTTTTTCATACAAGTACCTCAAGATTTTTTATCTAGATAGTAACTATATTTAATTTCTTGGCTATGCAACTTGTAATTAGTATGTTAGTTAACAATTGGAGGAAATACCAAGTAGGCAAAATTGCTTGAAAAATATTTTGGGGTGCTTTATTGGGTTTCTTGTATAGCTAATATGAGTATTTGAATATATTTTCTTTAAACATCTCCTAGTTTAAAAGTGTTGCTACCAAATTTTTGTTTTGATTGCCATTTAAAAATATAATGAGAAGATTCAGCATTACATTATGTTTGAAACTTGGCTCTAGCTTTAGGTGATTCTCTTGATTTACCTAATGAGTGGAGTGGGTTTATTTCTGCTGTTCTGACTCTAGTCTTTCTCATTATGAGCCTCAGTTTCTGTAAGAGAATGCTACTTCTGTCTCCATCTGGGTTAACTTTCACAATGTAGGTTTCTCTACTTACAGTGGTCACATAAAATAGTTGCCTACCAGGTACTGGTCAGGGAATATAATCTCAAACTCACTGCACTGCAGAACTTTTCAAAAGCTTTGCCAAGAAGAACCATATTATGGAGAAATTCCTGAAGGATATGTAGTGTATCTTTTTTTTTTTTTTTTTTTAGTTTAAAATCCACTTCTTATTTAAGCCTGAATCTTATATCTGGACTCATATTGAC
Source organism: Odocoileus virginianus (assembly GCF_023699985.2). Lineage (NCBI taxonomy): Eukaryota > Metazoa > Chordata > Mammalia > Artiodactyla > Cervidae > Odocoileus > Odocoileus virginianus. Next base: position 49,004,880 of record NC_069677.1, on the reverse strand, counting down.
CTCTGGAATTGATTGTACTGATTGTCTTTTGGAGTGTGGCCTGTATTTAGGGAAATTATTACAAATTGCTGTGTGAAATTCCTTAGAGGGTTTTTTTTTTAAGAATGAGCTCAAGGACAGGAATAGTTTATCTGATTTGATAACCTGATTTGTGTTTATTCTATGAACATTATGTTCTGTCTTGTTTTAAGCTAGATGTTAGAAAGTTGAATCCAGATTTCTGGTCTAACTCTAGCAAATGTAGAGCCTTATATTCTGATCTGCATATTAACCTCTAGTTCTGTTTTTCTTTTCCTTTATTCTTATTCTCCCTATTAAAGTTTTATTTTACTTTATTGTGTGTGTGTATATATATACACACTTTTTTTTAACAATATGTGTGGGTATAAATAAGAAATTATACATGTGAAGTCCTTTGAATTTATGGTGCTTGAAGGATCTAGTGTATCAATCTTGAAAAGATAGAAGTCCACTTAGCCTGTCTCTTTAACTGATTATAGGCTTTCCGTATAGTTCCACTGGTAAAGAATCCACCTGCAATGCAAGAAACCCTGGTTTGATTGCTGAATTGGGAAGATCCGCTGGAGAAGGGTTAGGCTACCCACTCCAATATTCTTGGGTTTCCCTGGTGACTCAGCTGGTTAAGGATCCACCTGCAATGCGGGAGACCTGGGTTCAATCCCTGGGCTGGGAAGATCCCCTGGAAAAGGGAAAGGCTACCCACTCCAGTATTCTGGCCTGGAGAATTCCATGGACTGTGTAGTCCCTGGGGTGGCAAAGAGTCGGACATGACTGAGTGACTTTCACTTTCACTTCACTTTAACTTGGAGAAGGAAATGGCACTTTAACTGATTATAGCTAATCTTCTGGACAAAATGCTAAAAGAAACTCCTTTACAGCTTGGAAACAATAGCAGGTGGATAGAAGATGATAGTCAAAACTTGGTGAAATGACCCACGTATGCTGAGTTGCCCATTTTTATTTCCTCTTTACTATCCCAGATTTGACCCAGGGAAATGGAAATCCTCTTTGCCAGATTACACAGTAGCAGCAAAATCTCTTCAGAGAAATCCCTTATTTCTGAGTAGAGGAAGGAAAAAGGAGACCCTGAGAGCCAGGCACTGTTTGTTTTTTGCTTGTTCGGTTTTTTCACTTTCCTCTCCTGACCCTGACCTGAGGGCAGCCCCAGATATGGACTGTGGCGTCTGGTATTTTTTTCTTCATCTTGTCTCTTGTTGCTTTGTTTGCCTTAAGAGACATACTATTCATGCAGAACTGCATGATGGCAGCCCAGAGGCAGCTCAAGCTCTAAGAAAAACTTTTTTGCCAGAGGATAGAAAAAGGAGCTCCTGGGAGCTGAAGAGTATGGAGGTAATCCCAGAAAGAAGAGAACCAGAGAAAGGAATCATTCTGTGTATGACTGGCACAAGGCCTGGGCTTACCTCTGAGGTACACCTGAGTAGACAGAGTCAAAGCAACATAACAAGAACTCTGAAAACTGAACTTACAGTGGAACCACACCTCCAGAAGGTGAAGCAGAACTTTTCATTTAAACCTAACTAGGTAAATTACTGCTGAAACAAATGACAAAGTCAACATTCTGTAAAAGGTTTTAACAGGACTCAGAATTTTGCAACATAATATTCAAAATGTCCAGGATATAAGCCAAAAGTACTTAACATACAAAAAACCAGAAAAATGTGACCAGTATTGAAGGGAAAAGACAGCCAACAGATGCCAACTCTGAAATGAACCAGATATTGGAATTAAAGTCAAATGAAGACTTTAAGATAGCTATTATAACTATGTACATGAGATAAAGTAAATTGCTTTGAAACTAATTGAAAGATAGACGTTTTCAGCAGAGATAGAAACTATAAAAGAAAAAATTGGAAATTTTAGAACTGAAAAATATAATATCCAAGGTAAGAGGCTTACTGAAGACAAATAATCCAATCTGAAAAATAATCAGAAAAATATTTTAAAAACAGTGAATGAAAACTCAGAAATGTGTGAAACAATAACAAAACATCTAACATGCCTGTAATTATAGTTGCAGAATGAGAAAAGAGAAGCTGACAGAAAACATATTTCAACAAGTAGTAGCCAAAGTTTTCCAAAGTTTTATAAAAGACATACACTTTTAGAGTTAAAAAGCTCTGTGACACCAAAAAAGATAAACAAAACCACACATGTTAATGAAACTGCTAAAACATATGAAGAATTGTTTTAACTGTTCTTGATTTTACTATTGAGTGAAATATTTATCTTTTTCATATATATTTGTTGTACTTTGTCACTCAAATATGCATTGGTATATTTTCCATTGTGCCCAACAGGGAAAAATAAGAAATGAGAAAAAGTGTTCCTTTTCTTTTGCAGTTACGAAGATAACTTTTTAAAGAACCTTCCCATGTTGTATCGAGCCGAACATTAAGGGAAAAGGAATATGTTAGCAGTACATCTTTCCTCCAAAGTTATTAAGTTAGCTTGGTTGCTGGTTGATTTAATTGATGGCTCTAGGTTAAAAAGGTTAGTTAGCATGTGTTTACTCACGTTTTAATTCAGGGAATGTGTTTTCAGGGCTAAAATTTCCTGAAATTAAATACAGTTATTCACAGGTTTTCATCTTTTAAGATGTTTAATCTATTTTTTTTTTTTTTTTAGTGTTAAAAATGGTTCAGTTCAGTTCAGTTGCTCAGTCGTGTCCGACTCTTTGCGACCCCATGAACCACAGCATGCCAGGCCTCCCTGTCCATCATCAACTCCTGGAGTCCACCCAAACCCATGTCCATTGAGTCAGTGATGCCATCCAGTCATCTCATCCTCTGTCCCCTTCTTCTCCAGCCTCCAATCCCTCCCAGCATCAGGGTCTTTTCCAATGAGTCAGCTCTTCGCATCAGGTGGCCAAAGTATTGGAGCTTCAGCTTCAACATCAGTCCTTCCAATGAACACCCAGGACTGATCTCCTTTAGGATGGACTCCTTTGGATCTCCTTGCAGTCCAAGGGACTCTCAAGAATCTTCTCCAACACCACAGTTCAAAAACATCAATTCTTCGGCACTCAGCTTTCTTTATAGTCCAACTCTCACATCCATACATGACTACTGAAAAAAAACCATAGCCTTGACTAGATTGACCTTTGTTGATAAAGTAATGTCTCTTCTTTTTAATATGCTGTCTAGGTTGGTCATAACTTTCCTTCCAAGCAGTAAGCGTCTTTTAATTTCATGGCTGCAATCACCATCTGCAGTGATTTTGGAGCCCGAAAAAATAAAGTCAGCTACTATTTCCACTGTTTCCCCATCTATTTGCCATGAAGTGATGGGACCGGATGCCATGATCTGATTAGTAGTCTTTATTTGAAATTATTGTTAATTTTATTAACACTTTGAGGTTAACATTTAAATATATGTGATTGGTGGGCCTGGAGCATATGGATCATTTTGCTTACATCCTTCCAATGTCTATTAACTTTTCCTAGCTGTGCGGAATCTGATGCTTTAGCAAAGTAGGTACATGCTTCTCATTAAGCATGAATTTGAAGTGATACTTATTTTTGATAAAATCCTGATTATTTGTTACCAAATTCAAAGGTTAACCTCAAGTGTTATATTCTCTATAGCCTTCCCTGACTACCATGCTTACTTCCTATTTAGATTTTTTGTGTATATACAAGATATCACTGAATATGCATTAGGAGTTAACCAAAAAAGATAAACATAAATTTGCCATATGAACCCATTCTTAGGGATCTGCCCAAGAGAAATGAAAACATGTATCCACACAAAGACCTGTATATGAATATTCTCAGCAGCATTATTTATTAGTCTAAAGGTGGAAACTATCCAAATGCCCACCACCTGATGACTAGTTGAAAAGTGTGGTCTGTTCCCCCAGTGGAATATTATTCAGCAGTGAAAAGGTCCAAGCCTCTGGTATCTGCTTGTGAATCAGTGGACCTCAGAAGTACTATGCTAAGTGAAAGAAACCAATTATAAGAGATCAAATATTGTGTCATTCCATTTATTTAAATGTCCAGAAAAGGCAAATGTGTAAAGACAGAACATAGGTTAGTGATTATCTAGAGTTGGGTGGAGGATGCGGATTAATAGTAAATGAATATGAAAGATCTTAGGGGTAATGAAAATGATCTAAAACTAATTTATGTTGGTGGTTGCACAACTTGGTAAAACTACTAAAAAGCTAATGAATTGTACACAAAAAAGTGGATGAATTTTATAATATGTAACATATATCTCCATAAAGTTACTGAAAAAAGAATAAAGAAACCAAGTGTGCAAGATGGTATATTTTATCTCGCCATTGGCACTGTAGCTTAATGTCAAGACTTAGCTTAGTGCTGGGCATTTTGATAGGTGCTTAATAAAGGGTTGCTTTAAGATTAAGTAGTTGGACTTTCAAAATTAACCTGAATCTAGTACCTAGGAAAATATTCCAGAAAGATGAGGGCCAGTAAGTAGGATACTTTAAGTAAATAAGCTTTATTTACTTAAAGCTTTTTATTTGTATCAGATAACAGATAAAAGTGCAAAAATCATGTGTTCAGCTCAATAAATTATTGCAAAAACATATCTGTTTACAGTACTGAGGCTGAGAAATAGGATATTAAGAATATCTTTGAATTAGTGCTTGTATGTCAGCTTAATGCCAAACTTTTTCAAAGCTGTGTTTTTGGTTTTTTTTTTCTTTTGACTTTGTTGGGTCTTCATTGCAGCATGTGGGCTCTTTTCTCCTTGCTTTATATTAATGTTTCTTGAGGCATGTATTATTATGCATCCCTACAAATATAGAATTGTAATTTTCCTGAGCTTTCCTCATTATAAAATGTCTGTCTTCTGTTGTAGTAAATGCTTTTGGCCTTAAGATCTAGTTTGTCTGATATGAATATTTTGGTTAGTGTTGGCTGGTAGATCTCTTTTTATTCTTATTCTGTCAAGCTTCCTCTGCCCTTGTGTTTTATATGTTTTTTGAAAGCAGCATTTCATTTTCTTCTGCTTTTTTCCCCCCCATTACTTGGTTTTTAATTGGAATACTAGTTCTTTATCTGTAATAAATTTGCAATTTTTTCCTCCCAATTTGAGTCAAATTTAACTATCTTTTTCTCTAGAATTTTGATCAGAGTCTGACAGCCTTTTCCTATACACACATTATAGGAGAATTCACCCATGTGCTCTTGTAGTACTTTTTTGAGTTTTATTTTTGTGTTTAGATCTCTGATCCATTTGGAGTTTCTTCCTGTATATGGAGTGTTGGATATATCTAATCTAATTTTCTTCCAAATAATCATGCAGCTACCCCCTAAGCCATTTTTTAAAATATTGGCTTTACCACAATAGTTATCACCTTTATCATATACTAGATTTTTATGTAGTTGGGTCTATTTGTAGACTTTCTGTTCCATTCCTTTTGTTTGTCTGTTCATGTGCCGGTAGAAGTTCATTCTAATTATAGAGGCTTTGTACCATGTTTTAATATCTGGTGGGTCTATTCCTCTTAAGAGTTCTGTTTTTTGTATTGTTTGTTTTTTACTGTTTTCCTAGCTATTATTGGATTTTTATTTTTCCATATGAATTTTAGGTTCAGCTTTTCTAGCTCCACAGAAGTGCTCATTGGAATTTTTATTGGGATTGTATTAAATTTGTAAATTAGCTTAAGAACTGACATCTTGATGAAGCTGAGATGGCCTAACTGAATGATAAGGAATGTCTCACCATTTGTTCCTGTGTGTGTTTCATGAATGCTTTACAGTTCTTCTTCTTTTTTTCTTTTAATTAGATTTTAAACATTTTTTGTTGTTTATTCCTCAATATTTATATTTAAGTTGTTATTGTGAATGGAGTTTTTTTCATCCATTATCCTTTCTTGGTTTTGTTTGTTTTTTACTGTTTTCCTAGCTATTATTGAACGTTTATTTTTCCATATGAATTTTAGATTCAGCTTTTGAACCTTCATTGCAGGTCTCCTGCAATGGAGACCCGGGTTTGATTCCTGGGTTGGGAACATCCCCTGGCGAAGGAACTGGCAACCCACTCCAGTATTTTTGCCTAGAGAATCGCCATGGACAGAGGAGGCTGGTAGGCTACAGTCCACGGGGTTGCAAGAGTTGGACATGACTTAGCGACTAAACCACCACCACCACCACAAGATTCCCTCATGTTGCTGTTTATAGTCATATCTGCCTTCCTTTTGCTTGTATCCACTTCTTAAACCATGGCAACCAATCTGTTCTTCTATAATTCTTGTCATTTAAGAATGTTATGGAATGCGATTATATAATTTGGAAGGTTTGGGATTGGCTTTTTTCACCCAGCATATTTCCCTGAAGATTTATCTTAGTTGTTGCATGCATCAATATCTGTTCTTTTTATTGCTGGGTAGTATTCCATTGTATGGATATGCCATCGTTTTTTTGTTGTTTGTTTGTTTACCTATTAAGTATGTCTGGATTACTTACACATTTTGGCTATTATTAAAAAAAGCTGCTGTGATGATTCATGAAGAGATTTTTTGTGAATATGTTTTAATTTCTGTGGAATAAATGCCCCAGAGCACAATTGTGAGATCATAGTAGTAGCATGTTTAGTTTTGTAAGAAGCTGATATACTGTTTTCCATAGTGGTTGTACCATTTTACATTCCAGCTAGTATTGTATAAGTCATCTAGTTTTTCTGTATCTTTGCTCGCATTTGATGTTGTTGCTGTTTTTTTAATTTTAGCCTTTCTGATAGGTATTTAGTGATATCGTGGTTGTAATTTTCATTGCCCTAATGGTTAGTGATATTGAATATCATTTCATGTGTTTTGTTACCTGTATATATTCCCTTTGGTGAAACTTCCATTAATTTTCTAATGGAATTTTTTCTTTGTATTTTAAGAATTCTTAGTATATTTTTGATGTTAGTCCTTTGTCAGATACATGGCTTGCAAATATTTTTCCCAGCCTCTAGCTTGTCTCCTCATTTTTTCACAGTGTCTTTTAATGGAGCAAAAGCAAGTTTTGATGATGTCCAGTTTATCAATTTTTCCTTATATGGATTATTTTTTTGATATCAAATCTAAAAACTCTTTGCCCAGCACTAGATTATAAAGCTTTTTCTCTTATGTTTTCTTCTTGAAGCTTTGCAGTTTTATGTTTTACATTTAAGTAGATCAAAGATTGATCTACTTTGAATCAATCTTTGTGTGAGATATGAAGTGTAGGTCAAAGTTCGTTTTGCCATGTGTGTATTTTTAAAAGCTCCTCAGGTGGCCATAGTGAATCACTGAAGTAAATTATCAGCAAAACCATTTCGGGTCCTGAAAGTTTATGAAATACTTTTTTCAAGATGTGTTTAGGAACACTTTATGTTAATTAGGGTTCTATGGACAAGGGAACAAAATTAATTTGGTGAATGTGGCATGCAAGGATCTTTCTTGGAACTTAGAATTAGATATGTGAGAAAATTCCTGTCATCTGGGGTAATTTGTCTGTACTGGAGACGGTATGATGGCAGAGTTGTCCCAGAGTAGAAAAAATATTGCAAATGTCAGCTTTTGTGTAAAGTTGGGAATAGATGCATTTGTTTTGTTGGAAAATAATGATAAAAGACCTCACTTTATTGAAATTTTCCTTATAAGTTTTCCTAGGTGTTATCATATAAATAGTATATAGTGTTATAACTTGTCTGTTTCTTATAATACATATAATATTTTATTAGAAAGAAGAGAAAATGTCATTAATTTTTAATATTTAGACATGAGAAATAAATTAGATAACATATATTTAAGTGAATTTATTAAGGAAAAATTAAATAATCATGTGAGATTAAATTGGAAGGAAGGAAAATTGAGAAAGTATATGAATTTATTCACTTTTAACAAATATTTGAGTGTTCTTTGTGACAGGCATAATTCTTACCACTTGGGATATGTCAGTAAATGAAATAAATTGCTCTTGTAGAGCTTAATTTCTAGCAGGGAGGATAGTTGATGAATAATAAATATAAGAAGCAAATTATATAGATATTAGGTTTACTGCAGTGATAAAAAGAGAAACAGAACAGACATTGGAAGTTGTGCAGATCGGAGGAGGTTGGGTTTTACTGTTCAGCAAAGTGAAAAGGATAGAATTTACTGGAAAGGTGACCTTTGGGTACAGGTTTGAGGGAGATGAGGGATCTGAAATGTCTGGAGAACAGTAAGACTGTGAGAAGAGCCAGTGCCCAGGCCATAAGGCAGGAAGGCATCTGGTGTGTTTCTGTCTTTTGGATTTTATAAATTAATCCCAAATTATTTATAAAGTTCATAGTGTCAGAAACTTGTACCTGAAACTTAATGAACATAAGCTAATTTTTTAAATGCCTTTTGTTAAGGTTGTAGGGCAACTCCCCATCTGGAGTTCATATTGGTTTGTCTGAGGGCCTGAGATTATGAATTTTGTTTTTAATCCCTTCATGACATAATCTTTGATATTCCAAACTCTGGCTTACTCAAGCCCAAACATGAGTACTTAAGGTAGTCTTTTAGGTTTCCCCAAACTCTCAGAGTTAATGTAGCCTATGTGTAATGGAAAATACTTAGAGAATATGAGTGAAAACCTTTTTATTTTAAGCTTCTTTTTGCTCACATTGAGTGTTTTGCATTCTGTAGAGTGTTTCAAATAATACTTAGAATTCCTTTTTTCCTGACTTAATCTTTTTGAATACTATTCCTCCTCTGAGGATAGGTATCTCAGGTTTTATTTTTCATGAGTAGCAGTTGTTTTTTTTTTTAAGTGTATATAAAGGAAGTTCAAGTCCAGTTGTATTATGTTTTTACTGATGACTTGAGGAGTATCAGTTATGCCATGGTGTACTGAGCTGTGTAGTAATACAGTTAAAGTGTGTGATTTTGAATAGTAGGCTATGTGATCCCACACCATTCTGATTTGATGGTTCCCAGTGTCTGATTTTAACTTAATTACATATTCTTCTACATTAAATTGTCAATTGTCTGTGCTTCCAACTCTAACACTCCTCCACTTTAACCTGTATTAATGCAGATGAATGTAAGTAATTTAATGGGAAAATATCTTACTCTCTATTTAATTATCTGTAAGGGAAACTCTGGGTGATAATTGGAGGATTTTGAAAATACATTTCAGGAGAATAAAGTATTTTATTTATTTTATCTTACTATTTTCAAAAGAATAAACTGGGTTTTCATATTCTTTATTTTTTTAATACCAAGTTAAAGTCAAATGACACTTGCAGTTATTTTAAAAAATATGTAGCCTCTTTTCTCTTTAATCAGTAGTGAAGATGGAAATCAGTGATGGCTTGGGCTTGAAAAAAGAAATACCTTTGTATTATCTATGTAAGTTGATCTTCTAGCGAGTTTATGGGCTATTCATTATAATAATGATTTAGTTAGGAAATTATGGTTTTGCTTGTCTTGTTTAGAAAGGAAAATACCAGCTTAAAATAGATGTAACTACGTATTGAAACCATTTCTTCTTATCAAGGCCCTTTGAAAAAACAAAAGGAGTTACATAAAAGTAAAAAAGGTAAAATGATAATTTATAAATTTGAATATGAGCTGAAACTAAAAATTTCTTCATTGTTGATAAACAGCCACACATGCTGGATGCTGTTGAAATGGGCTATCACTTTTAGGTTTACTTTTTTTACTTGTTGATGTTGTTACCAATAGTACAATCAATTGTTTACACTGCATCTTGAACTTGAATTTGGGAATAACTTTATCAAATCCCTGGAAACATGTAATAAAGATCTAGAGGGAAAATCCAGAAAAAAATAAGATTTTTGAATTTTCAGTTAACTATAGATGTCCTTTTACATTTCTGTCTTTCTTTTGTTTCTTCTTGTATCTTGGAACAACACCTTAAAGACAGAGACTCTGTCTCTTTCTAAAAAATCTCCTCTGCTTCCTATTATACTGTTAATTGGGTGGGGGAGGGAAACTCACACTAGGATTATTTTTGAAGTACTCACCCAAATCAATAAATAAACTAACATGCGCCTTGATTTCAGATATTCTTGCTTCTGGTGCCTGAGTATACAGTACAATACAAAAAACAATAATGCTGGATGTATGTTCCTGATTATGTTTTTATTTATAAAATATGGTGACCATTGAGATAAGTTTCATGCCCTAGGTGTCTTGCTTTTTTTGATTCTTTTATTACCATTAAATAAGCCTTTGTCTGGCAATTAAAATATTGACGTAAGCAATTTAAAACTTTTTCACGTGTATGAAAGAACAGCAATAAACAAGGGAATTGGAAATCTAAGTTACAGGCAGCAGAATGAAATCTGATTTGTAAGTTGTCAGTCTGTTCCTCTTAAATTCTGTTTTATGTGGTTGCATTTAATGAAGTCTTGCAGCAAGTTGCTTGAGGCTTTTTAAAAATAATTAAAAAAAACATTTTTAGTAAATAACTTAGAACTAAACTATTTAGTATCTTAAGTTCTTCTTTCAGCTTTATAATAGAATTTGTTATATAGTAAGAGTATAGCAAGATTTTTATTTGAGTTTTTGTATATATGAATAAGGAAGTAACCTTTTAAAGGACAATTTTAATTTAAAAAACCTAATTATTGTGAGTAAAGTGATCTGTATTTTTTTCTCTTTTAATTTTGAACATGAAATAATTATTATTATTAATGTTAATTATATACACAGTTATATTTTGCAATTATAGTTATTATTTTTAAAGGTTTTTCTTTGATACAAGGATTCCATGAAGACTTAAAAATTTCAGGTACAAGTTTAAGTTTTGCTAATTAGAAAGTGTGTTAAGTTGATATATTTTTATTTCCAAAAATATGACACCCAAATTAAAATTCATGTTTGATCATTTAAACTTGTGCATAACAGCCTTATTATTTAAAGAAAATTTTGAAGTTTAGTGTCTTTGATATGTAAGTAATTCTACATTATTTAGCTGGATGAAGAAAGTAAAATTTTAAGGTCTTGGTTCACTCAGTTGATAAGCAAGCATTTTCCTAACTTTCTCCAACACATACAGACAGTGCAGGAATTTGCTTCATTGCTCTACTTTATTTTGGAAAACTATGCATTTTCTCTTCAAATATTATTGTTCTTTTAATTAAAGACTTTAAAAAACACTTCACCTTTGAAAAAACATCTTATTTTTATACAATTTTAAACTTGCTAATGATAAATATAGACTACTAATGAAATTATTGGCCAGGTAAACATCATTTTCATTTTTAAAATTATATGTTCTACTTTTAAATTTAAAATGATTATTTTAGTGCTTATAAGAACTAACAAGTGTGATCTCATACTTATGGGCATCCATGAAAAACCTTATCCAAAAGATATAGTGTTTATAATATAATGCTGGTAGCTACCAGCAGCTAAAGAATTTCATTTGCTGATTTTATTCTTTTACTCCTTTGTAATTTAAATGCTTTTATTTAAAAATTTGAGTTAAGGATATTGTAAAGTATATAGCATTTTAAGATTAGATGGTGTCCAGAACATACAGTCCAATGAGTTAGTCCAATGTAATTGGAGGAATTATTAAATGACACTGACCTCATTTCCTTTAGAACAATGAAAATTAATAGTTTCACGTTTTATTAGGCTGATATTCCAGATGTAGTGTACATTTAATTAAGTGTAGTTTCCTTTTAGTTATGGTATGTGTATCTGTTTTTTGTCGCAAATTCTTTCTAGTTTTACAGTTTTCCACATGTTTTCTTTCACCATTTATGATTTTTTTCAAAGCAGAGCTATAAGGATTTAAATCACTTTAGCATGCAGCAAAACAGTTCCCATTCAAACAATAAACGCCATTTTAAAAAGCCTTTAGATCTTCTGTCACTTCATAAATATAAATGTATAAAAACGTTATGCAGTTGTAGTGCCCACCTGCTAATTAAATGCAGATTTTCTCAAACTTACTTAAAATCTGTCTATTTGTTTCAACTCTGTCTCTGTTCAGAATACATATGGCCCTTGTGAAACTAATTATGCTTATGGAGCAGCTGTTAAGTTTAGTGCAACTAATTTTATCCAATATTTTACATTTTAATTGATTACCTGTGAAGAAATTAGCAAATTAACACTTATTGTACAGTAACTGAATGGTCTTTTATGGTTACTTTCAGATTTAACAAGTGAACCAAACACTGATGGAATAAAGACATTTCTAGGACTTTCAGATAGGAAAGTTATTGGTGGACCTTGATTATCTGGTGTGAAAATTTAGGAAGACTGATGAGTGATGCCAAGCATCTGTGTGTTCTGTATCTTAAACATGAGAAGCAGATTGGAAAGTAATAGCTTTTTTGCAGAATTTTGGTAACATATGGGCTTATCTGGATCTAAGAAGTCTTTGAAGATCTTTGAACTTGACTAAATGACTTAACCTTTGGCATAGTGGGTGGGTTATATGCTTTTTTAGAGGGGAGGCACTGGCATTCTGCATTTTTCTGTTGCTTTTTTTCCTTCCCAATTCTACCTTTTAATATCATCTCTTAAAAATGGGGGGCTAGAGATGATGATTGGGAATTTTTGAAGATTGACATGGCTAATTCTAAGATATTTAACTGAATGGATCTACCTATAATAAAGTGGGGTTAAATTTTTTAATAATATTTTAGAAATGAATCTGTAGATATTTATTTCCTGCTTTATAGATTTTATTTGAAAATGATACTGCAATCAGATCTTACTGACAGTGGGCTGTAGTTGAAAGGATGTGGACAGACCTGTGTTCAAATTTCAGCTCTATCGCACATTTGCTCTGACCTCTGAACTTTTCAGAGTTCAGTATTCTCAAAGCAAAACTCAAACCAAACCAAAGAAAAAACCCCAAGTTGTCTGTTCCCCCGCCAAAAAAAAGTTCCCCCAAATGCCAAAAGGAGATGAAAGTAACAACTCTATGTTTAAATAGTCTGGAAAATTAAAACAGATAAAATAGATAAATACAGTTGGCATACTTCTTAGCATGTAGAAGATGCTTACTAACAATAGGGGCAAATGTTATGCCCTATAATATTGCTATATAAGAGATATACTAAACAAGTGTATTATTCATGTTTTAGAGCATTCAATCTTTGCCAGCATCAAGGTCTTTTCCAATGAGTTGGCTCTTCGTATCAGGTGGCCAAAGTATTGGAGCCTCAGTGTCAGTATCAGTCGTTCCAATGAATATTCAGGGTTGAAACTCAACATTAAAAAATTAAGATCATGGCATTTGGTCCCATCTGTGCCATGCTGTGCTGTGCTAAGTCTCTTCAATTGTGTCCAACTCTTTGCAACACTATGGACTGTAGCCTGCAAAGCTCCTCTGTCCATGGGATTCTCCAGGCAAGAATTCTGAAGTGGGTTGCTGCCTCACTTCATGGCAAATAGAAGGAGAAAAAAGTGAAAGTAAGTGTAAGTTTTAGGTCCAAGTAGATGTATCTGAAACTTTGATAAGATAGATTCTTCTTCATTTAGGGCACTATGAGTAGGGAATTACAGGGATACACAGATAATCCCTGTTTGGAAATACTTGGTCTACAACAGCTAGAGGCTCTATCCTCTGTGCTAAGTGAGGACAGTTAACCTTGATTTGGCAACAGTACTGATCCAGATAAATATCTGTGAGGTAGATGTAGACTCAGTTAGTGACCAAAGCTGAAAAATATTAGTGCACTTAATTTATCTTAGTTAAAATTCAGAATGTGTGTATTTTCTAACAAAATAGCATTTTGTCATTGGATATATTTGAAATAGTCTTTTGGTATAACTGGAAAAGGTCGGTTTTAATTCCAGTCTCAAAGAAAGGCAGGACCAAAGAATATTCAAACTACTGCGCAATTGCACTCATTTCACATGCTAGCAAAGTAATGCTCAAAATTCTCCAGGCTAGGCTTCAACAGTACATGAACCAAGAACTTCCACATGTTCAAGCTGGATTTAGAAAAGGTAGAGGAACCAGAGATCAAATTGCCAATATCCGTTGGATCATTGAAAAAGCCAAGAGGATTCTAGGATAACATCTACTTTTGTTTCATTGACAATACTAAGGCCTTTGACTGTGTGGATCACAACAAACTGGAAAATTCTTAAAAGAGATGAGAATACCAGACCACCTTACCTGCCTCCTGAGAAGCATGTATGCAGGTCAAGAAGTGACAGTTAGAACCGGACATGGAACAACAACAGACTGGCTCCAAACTGGGAAGGGAGTACGTCAAGGCTGTATATTGTCACCCTGCTTATTTAACTTAGGTGCAGAGTACGTCATGCGAAATGTCGGGCTGGATGAAAAGCAAACTGGAATCAACGTTGCTGGGAATCAGTAACCTCAGATACACAGATGACACCACCCTTATAGCAGAAAGGGAAGAAGAACTGAAGAGCCTCTTGATGAAAGTGAAAGGGGAGAGTGAAAAACTTGGCTTAAAACTCAACATTCAGAAAACTAAGATCATGGCATCTGGTCCCATTACTTCATGGCAAATAGATGGGAAAACAGTGAAAGACTTTATTTTTGGGGGCTCCAAAATCACTGCAGATGGTGACTGCAGCCATGAAATTAAGACACTTGCTCCTTGGAAGAAAAGTTATGACCAACTTAGCATATTAAAAAGCAGAGACATTGCTTTGCCAACAAAGGTCCATCTGGTCAAGGCTATGATTTTTCCAGTAGTCAATGTGTGGGTGTGAGAGTTGTACCATAAAGAAGGCATGATATTTCAAATAATTTTTTTTAGCCTTTGAATGGAAAATTTTAAGCATTCATTAAAACAGAATAATGTAGTAAGCCCTCATGTAGCGATGATCTAACTTCACCAGGTAGTATTTTGACAATATCAAGGCTTGCTTTTCAGCTTTGTTAAGATGGATCCAGAGTACCATTATTCTATGGGCTAATTTAGCTCCAAAATTAATACTTGGCTCCATACAATACCTTATGTACAAAGTGTCTCAACTCTGACTGATAGAACACTATTACTCTCCCATATGATATTCTGAATTCGTATTGCTGTCCAGTGTATTTTTTCATGGTCTCTTGGAATTTAATCTCACATATTTGTAGATTGGAACTTGTCAAAGAACTAAAGAGCCTCTGCAGATTTCTGGAGAATCCCTCTTTCTGTCCAACTTCTCCTCTTTGGTATAATGCCTTAGAAAATTTAGTACCTTGGTCTTTTTGAAGGGTTGTCTCTGTCTCCCTAGCTCAGCAAGTCTATGAATCTTTCTCTCCATGCTCTGTGGATTGGAAACTTGCTCATGGCAGTAAACCAGGGCAATCCCAGGGTTCCCATTTTTTGTTTGCCTTTTCTTAGGGAATCACATTTCTATGCTGCCATTTGTCCAATGTCTGACATAGTTGTTAAACACATTTTGTCTGCTTTTCTACTTGTTTATAGTGGGGGGGCTATTTCCATAGCTTTTAATGCTTATGGGCAAAAGGCCATTTAACTACAGGAACGATTATTTTATTTGTGATTTATTTTTGTCATTTCCACCAAAGATTTATTAGTTTTATTAATCTTCTCAAAAAATCAACTTTGTCTTTCTTGATATTCTGGTTAATTCATTTTTTGCTTTTCAAGTTTCTTTCCTTTTACCATCTTAAAAAAATTTTTTTTTTATTGGAGTATAGTTGATTTACAGTGTTGTCCTAGTTTCAGGTGTACACCAAAGTGAATTTGTTTTATATATATATAATCTGCCTGCAATACAGGAGACCCGGGTTTGATTCCTATGTTGGGAAGATTCCCTGGAGAAGGGAATGGCTACCCACTCCAGTATTCTTGCCTGGAGAATCCCATCGATTATAGTCAATAGGGTCACAAAGAGTTTGGCACGACTGAGCAGCTAAGTACACACTCTTTTTTAGATTCTTTTCCCACATAAGTCATTATAGAGTATTGAGTAGAGTTCCCTGTGCTACACAGTAAGTCCTTATTAGTTACCTGTTTAATACATAGTAGTGTCTATATATCATCCCAGTCTCCCAATTTATTCCTCCTTCCCCTTATCCCCTGGTTCATTTTAACTTCTTTGAGTATAGTTTTCCATTCTTTTTTTAATTCCTTGATATGGAAGCTTAGATCATTTATTTTAGCTTTATTCTCTTCTAATACATGTATTCAATGCTACAAATCCTCTTTTTTATACTTTAGCTATAGCCTACACATTTTAGATGTGCCATATTTTAGTCTTCATTTAGTTCAAATAAAACTGTGACTTCACCTTTCTTGTGTGTTATATAGAAATGTTACTTTATTTCCAAACATTTAGAGGCTTTTCTAGTTGTCTTTTGTTTCTTTCTTTTTTCTTCACTGTTGTTAGAGACCAAAGACTGAAGACCTTTCAACTTTGAAATGTGTTGAGATTAACTTTATGGCCCATCATAAGCTGTGAGCCATGCCATGTAGGGCCAGCCAAGACCGACAAGTCACAGTGAAGAGTTTTGGCAAAATGTGGTCCACTGGAAGAGGAAATGGTAACCTAGTCTAGTATTCTTGCTGTGATAATCCCATGAACAGTATGAAAAGGCAAAAAGTATGATACTGGAAGATGAGCTCCCTAAGATTGCAAGGTGTCCAATATATATTACTAGAGAAGAACAGAGGGCAATTACTAATAGCTCCAGAAAGAAGAAACAGCTGGGTCAAAGCAGAAATGACACTCAGTTGTGTATGTGTCTGGTGGTGAAAGTAAGTCCAGTGCTGTAAAGAACAATATTGGATGGGAACTTGGAATAATGTTAGGTCCATAAATCAAGGTAAATTGGACATGGTCAAGCAGGAGATGGCAGGATTAAACGTTGACATCTGAGGAATCAATGAACTAGAATGGACGGGAATGGGCGAATTTAATTCAGATGACCATTAATATCTACTACTGTGGGCAAGGATCCCTTAGAAGAAATGAAGTAGCCCTCATAGTCAGCAAAAGAGTCTGAAATGCAGTACTTGGGTGCAGCCTCGAAAGTGACAGAATGATCTCGGTTCATTTCCAAGGCAAACCATTCAACGTCACAGTAATCCAAGTCTGTGCCCCAACAAGTAATGCCAAAGAAGCTGAAGTTGACTGGTTCTATGAAAACCTATAAGACCTAGAACTATCACCAAAAAAAAAAAAAAAAGTCCTTTTCATCATAGGGGATTAGAATGCAAAAGTAGGAAGTCAGGAGATACCCAGAATAATAGGCAAGTTTGGCCTTGGAATACAAAACGAAGCAGGGAAAAGGCTAACAGAGTTTTGCCAAGAGACACACTAGTCATAGCAAACACCTTTTTCCAACAGCTTAAGAGATGACTCTACACATAGACATCACCAAACAGTCCTCCTGAATCATTGCACATGGTGATTGCAGTGATGAAATTGAAGGATTCTTGTTCTTTGAAAGAAAAGCTGTGACAAACCTGGACAGCATACTAAAAAGCAAGATCATCACTTTTGTGATAAAGGTCTGTATGGTCAAAGCTCTGGTTTTTCCAGTAGTCATGAATGGATGTGAGATTTGGGCCATAAAGAAGGCTATGTGCTGAGGAATTGATGCTTTCAAATTGTGGTGCTAGAGACAACTCTTGAGAGTCTGGTAGACCAAAAGGAAATCAAACTAGTTAATCCTAGAGGAGATCAACCCTGAATATTCTTTGGAAGGACTGATGCTGAAGCACCAATACTTTGACCACCTGATGCAAATAGCTGACTCATTGAAAAAGACCCTGATGGTGGAAAATAATGAAGGCTAAAGAAGAAGGGTAATATGATTAGTTAGCATCATTGACTCAATGGACATGAATTTGAGCAAACTCTGGGAGATAGGGGAGTTCAGAGGAACCTGGTGTGCTATAGTCCATGGGGCCTCAAAGAATTGTCAGACATAACTTAGCAACTGAACAACAACCACAATTCATATTTGAATGTCATAGTCTCTTCTGCTCTGTTTTTTGTGGTGTGTATTTGTTATCAGTTAAAAGCTTTGGGTCTAACTTTGCTTGTTTTCTTCCCTTGGCTTTGTATGGATGTTAGATTCAGGGATTGAACTGAAGCCCTTGCCAGCGAGGGCTCAGAGTCCTAACCATTGGACATCCAGGGATTTCCCTAGATTCTTCTTTGTTCTTCATGATAATGTACAGAATTTCCCTGGATTGACAGTAACAGCAATTTAATTGATGGGCTGAAGATTTTGTGTGACTTACAAGATTTCTTGAATGGCAATGTGCTATCATTAATACAGTGAGGTGGAATTTCTTTAATAAATGGGAAACTTTATGGGGAAAGCTAGGTCTGTTTTCAGATCCTCTGATGTCATCGTGTTTTTATAGAACCCTGAGCTTCAGCACTTGTTTTCTGCTTCTCATTACCACTAAGCCACGAGTGGATGCTTCCCTTTTCAAAAGTGTATCTCTTTCCCTGAGCGTATGTCTTTTTTTTTTTAACTCCTGTTTGGTGTGATTTTAGTTGTTTTGTAATTGGAGATGAAAGTAGGTATCTGAGTTCAAAATGTCATCTTGACATGGAATCCATGTTAGTTTAATCAATATAACAATTATAAATATAATTTTAATTATAGTTGTTTTATTTTATGGTAAATATAGTCTATTTTATAGTATTCTACTTGAGACTATTTGAAGTATTGTCGTTATTTTTTTGAAAGATAAAATATTAGGATATTTATTTTGATTACATGTGTTTAGAATTTATTAGCCAATTAAGAAACTTGACAAATTGGCTTTTGAGGGCAGTAATTCATTTTATGTAGGGATGTTATGGTGATTTTTCCTATTCTGTAGATATTGAAAGCATTTATCTGGTATAATAGACATCTTACTGTCCATTTATTACTTATATATTGTGTGTTCTAGAGTGCCACATTTTTTATCAAATGTTTCTTTGGTTATAATATATCTCCATATTGGCTTTGGTACTCTAGAGACTTCTAGAGTAATTTATCAGAAAGGTGTTTATTTAAGGAATGAGGGGAAAATAGCATTGTAAATTGTAGTATAGTTTCTTTGACTTTTTTGTTTCTGTGGTCAGAGTAGGAAAACTCTTTAGTTTTTATTCTTGATGGAGATCCTTCAAATATGTAATTAAATTTCTTAACAGGGTTGTGAATAATCTAGGATGTGTATTTTACTCAAAATTGTGTAATTCTCATGACTGCAAAGAAGTCAGTAGCTTAGTTCATTTAAAATATGTATTTGATTTTGTGGTCTTTTTTTTTTTGTGGTCCTTTTTAACAGCCTTTAATAATATTGTTGTAAAAACTATGTTTTGTATTTGCTATCTTTTTTCTGTTTATTCTCTCCAGAGTTATGTTTTGCTTCTTGTAGTCTATTAGCAAAGTTAAGAGGCCTACAATATGATAATTAAAATAATGAATATTAAAACATTGGGGAGGGGAAGCTAGTAGCTTATATTTTATACCATGGTGTTTTAAAACTTACTATTTTCTTTTAGTTTGACATTATGAGTGACTTAAACTGTGCATGTGCTATTGCTATCATAGGTCACTGAGCCATATCAGCAACATTTATTAAAAAAAATTACAGAATGACATATGTTGCTTGTATGAAGACATAATGAACAAACTATTTTTGAAAAATGTTAGGCATATGTTTTCTACAGTCGAGTTTTTGTGTTAGGAAAAATTATAAGATGAATTTGGAGATAATTGAGTTTATTTCAGGTATTGGATAGGTTGGAAGGAGTAGAGATTAGGAAGGTAGTTGAAGTGGGAAGAGTGAGGCAGATAAGTAATTGATAGAAGGCTTCTAGTTGTGTTTATTTTGCTATGATAGTAATTGAATTATCCTACTTTCTGGTTTCTCTGGGACAGGGCTAGTTTAGGCCTTTTGTCCTTATGTTATAATGCCTTCCTGGACTCTAAAAAGTATCTCTATTTTCCAAAGACTTGAATGATGGGTGATACAATTTTCCTGTTATAGAAAACGGGCGAATATCATGTATTTGGTTGCTAAGGTTTCCTGTGGAGAAGACAATAATCTTTAATCAAGATTACTATTATTTACTTTCCTATGTAAGAGAAATATATTGAAACTGTAATCCTTAGTCAGACTTAACATTTTAAAGTCTGTCAGAAGCATAACACTTCTCTGTACTGGATTAGCTGTGGTATTAGGGAAACATTTCATATGTTCTGATTCAGATGTTACTCATTCATTTGGATTAGCACATACCACAGTTACTTTTTTCTCAGTGCCTGCCTACTCCCAAGTCACCTGTCTGCTATCTCACGATTCAGCTGGTACTACTATTTAATCCTTATAATAATACTGAATGGTAGATATTATCAGCATTTTTATAGGTGAGGAAACAGATGTCCGGAGAGAAAGTAACTTGTTTGAGGACAGCATTATATGAGAATTTATTTTGTTTAGATTTAAAACTTCTTTGGCTTTGGATATATTAAGAGCATATACATTTAGTTTTTAAGATACCATAAATACATGATTTCACCAATATCTGCCTTATCTATAGTCCACAAATGACTCTGC
Source organism: Odocoileus virginianus (assembly GCF_023699985.2). Classification (NCBI taxonomy): domain Eukaryota; kingdom Metazoa; phylum Chordata; class Mammalia; order Artiodactyla; family Cervidae; genus Odocoileus; species Odocoileus virginianus. The sequence continues at coordinate 48,984,367 of NC_069677.1, read as the reverse complement.
GTTTTGTCCAGCAGTGTGTTTTTCTTAGTTGTTGTTGTTTAGTTGCTCAGTCGTGTCTGACTCTTTGCGACTCCATCAACTGCAGCATGCCAGACTTCCCTGTCCTTCACCAACTCCCGCACCTTGCTAAAACTCATGTCCATTGAGTTGGTGATGCCATCCAACTATCTCATCCTCTACTGTCCCCTTCTCCTCCTGCCTTCTATCTTTCCCAGCATCATAATCTTTCCAGTGAGTTGGCTCTTTGCATCAGGTGGACAAAGAATTAGAGCTTCAGCTTCTGCATCAGTCCTTCCAACGAATATTAAGGGTTGATTTCCTTTAGGATAGGCTGTTTGATCTCCTCAAAGTCCAAGGGGATTGCACTTTCCTTGCAGTCCAAGGGGACTCTCATTTAGAAATGAACTTAAAAGTTTTATTTAAAAAAAGAAAAACTCTTAGGGATTTGTTGTTAAGAGTTTAAGCTAATGTTTAACTCATTTCTCTTTTGCTATTCTATATTTTAACTAGTTCAGTGAAAACTAATTGCCAGAATTATAATGTAAAACCTAATTAAGATAATATACTGTGTGTGTGTGTGTGTGTGTGTGTGTGTGTGTGTGTGTGTATACTGTATATGTAGTGGCCATGATTATCACAAAAAAGGTTCCCCCCCTTTTTTATTATTATTGCTTGCTTTTCATCCAAAAACTGAACTGAATATTATTCAAAGATTGTAGAATTATCTGTTAAAATTTTTATATACCCGCATATAATAAAAGATTTAACTAGAAATGAATACATAAGTGTCTGTAGGGCAGTTCAGTTCAGTTCAGTCACTCAGTTCTGTCCGACTCTTTGTGACCCCATGGACTGCAGCACACCAGGCCTCCCTGTCCATCACCAACTCCCAGAGCTTACTCAAACTCATGTCCATCGGGTCGGTGATGCCATCCAGCAATCTCATCCTCTGTCGACCCCTTCTCCTCCTGGCTTCGATCTTTCCCAGCATCAGGGTCTTTGCAAATGAGTCAGTTCTTCACATCAGGTGGCCAAAGTATTGGAGTTAGATTGTTGCTAAGTTAAAATTCTATATGGAAGATGAGTGTGTCAAAATTAAGAGAGGAAGTAGTCAAAGAGAAAATCACGCCAATTTACAGTTTGTAAATTAGGATAATGAACCCATATTGACATTCCTAGCAATAAATATTATTTTGTTTTGTTGTTTGTTGTTTAGTTGCTAAGTTGGGTCTGACTCTTTTGTGACCCCATGGACTATAGCCCTCCAGGCTTCTCTGTCCGTGAGATTTCCCAGGCTGGAATACTGGAGAGGAATGCCATTTCCTTCTTCAGAAGATCTTCCCAACCCAGGGATTGAATCTGCATCTCTTGCATTGACAGACGGATTCTTTACCACTGAGCCACCAGGGAAACCTGGCAATAAATATTGTCACTTGTCAAAATCACTTTTTAAAAAAAGTTTGTGATCTCATGATGCAGTATTGCTCTTTACTCACTGAATGAACCAGTTAGGGATGAAAAAGGACAGAACTTACTACCAGCAAAACTCATATAGTTTTCTTCAAGCCCTATGTATATCCTAAGTACCCAAGACTAGTTCCTGTGATCTCCTTATCCACAATCTTTTGTTTTAAATCTCTTTGATGATTTGTGTTTTCTCATTTCTTATTTGTTTGATTAGTGTATCTAGGGATTTACCAAATCTGTTGATATTCTTGGGAAACCAGAATTTGGCAGTGTCTAGGGTGATAGTTTAGTTTATTTGATATTATTGTATTCATTCCAGCTGTTTTGTGTTTACATGATTTATCTATGTTTAGTGCATATATTAATCATCAAGGACTTACTGTATAGCACAGGGAACTCTACACAATACTCTGTGATAACCTAAATGGGAAAAACATTTGAAAAAAAAAAAAGATACATTTATATGTATAACTGAATCACTTTGCTGTACATCTGAAACTAATACAACATTGTTAATCAACTATTCTCTCATATAAAATAAAAAAAAATTTTAAACTTTATTTATTTGGACAAACTCTGGCTTTTTCTCCCCTCTCAAGCAAAAGGTCTCATGTATTTATTACCAAACCAACCTGCTAGTGCAAAACTATAGAAACAAGAGAAAAATCATTTTCCCAATACAACTCATCCGACTGTCCAGATAGTAGTGACACTTTCAGAGTGATATGGTAGGATGTAAGTGACTTTGACACAGCATAAATATTTGTGCCATCTCTTATGTAATTTCATATAGACCCAGTTTGATTCTTCTCCAGTGTCTCATCTTGGCGTTACACTTGATTTATTACTTGTTTTCATCAGAATCTATTGGAGAATGGAACAACTCTGTTTTTGTTTCTTGGCCAGGAATTGCTTAATCTTGAAAGTCTTATGGAAAGGCATGTGAGCCTTTTCAGCCTCCTTTTGGGTTAATGAATATTTTTAAAGAAATCTCTTTTAGTTCATTGGGTTTTTAGCTTTACTTCTTTGTATTTTGTTCCTCTTCCTCCTCCTTTTTTTTTCCTCCTGTAAGTGATCAATGTAAGGATTACATATATACCCTTATCATTTCAGTGTACTTAGAGTTAATATTTCACTGTTCATTGAAATGTAAAAACTTTCTAACTGTATATGTTCATTTACCTGTCCCATTATTTATTCTTTAGCGATTACATGCATTATATTTACTTTAATTATAAACCCTATAGTAAAACACTGTAATTTTTACTTTAAATTATTTTACTAAAAATAATTTTTACTTTAAAATTTTTACTTTTAAATATATATGTATTTTAACTAAATTAAGGGAAGTACTTTTTAATATTTACCCCTGGATTTACCACTTCTAGTGGCCTTTATTTCCTTTCTAAGGGTCCAAGTTTCCACCATTTATCATTCTGTTTAGCCTGAAGAAATCACTTGAATACAGACTGTAATTACATTGTTAACGGTTGATGATTATGATTTACTTTTCCTTTATGTCAAAGATGCCTTTGATTTACTTTTATTTTTTGAAGGATAGTTTTGCTGGGTGTAAAATTTCAGTTTGGTTTCCCCCGCCCCTTTCACCATGTTAAGAATTTTGTTCCACTGTCTTCTTATCTTCATTGTTTCTGTGAGAAGCCAGTGATAATTCATGTTATTGTTCTCTTGTATGTAATGTGTCAACTTTTCTCTGAATATTTTCAAGATTTTGCTTTATCTTTAGTTTTCATGAGCTTGACTATGGTATTACTAGTCATGGTCTTCACATTTATTCTGGAGTTCATTAAACTTCTTGACTGTAAGTTAAAAAAAAATACTCATTTGTTTGGCTGCATCTTAGTTGTGGCAGGCAGGGTCTTCGTTGCCTCACGCAGAATCTCTCACTGTGGCACGTGGGCTCTTTAGTTGTGGTGCAAGGACTCGGTTGCTCCAAGGCCTGTGGGGTCTCGGTTCTGTAATCAGGGATTGCACCCGCACCCTCTGCACTGCAGGGGTGGGTTCTCAACCACTGAACCACCAGGGAAGTCCCTGTAAAGTTTTTATTCACTAAATCTGGGGAAATTTTGACCACTTTAAAAAAAACATTGATTTCTATCTCATTATTTTCTCTACTTTACTTCTGAGTTTAAATAAACATGTTAGATATTTGAATATTGTCACAGAGATTACAGAAGTTGTGTTTTTCTTTTCATTTAACAATCTTTTTTCCTCTTACTTCTTCAGACTGGACAATTTCAGTTTATTTATCTTCAAGTACACAGAGCTTTCCCCTTCTGTTGCGACCCGTCTGCTTCTGGCCTCTGTTAGTATAATGTTAATTTCATATATTGTATTGTTTCCGTTACAGAATGTTTTTTCTTTCTTGTTTTTCTTCTAAAATTTCTTAGCTTTATATTCAGGACAAACATAATTATACCTACTACTTTAAAATCCTTGCCTGCTAATTCAACATCTGACTCATCCCAGGGTTGGTATCTTTTGTTACATTTCTCATGTTCATTGTATATCTAGTAATTTTGAATTTTATCATGGCCATAATGAATGTCATATTTCAAATATTATGGACTCTGTTATATTCCTCTGAAGAATATGACCTTTTCTGTTTACCTTTTTTAAAGCAGAAAATTAAATGAATTCATTAATATGTATTAGATGAATTAGTCTTCTCAGTTCAGTTCAGTTCAGTCGTTAGTCTCTCTAGGGGCAGTTAAATATTTAGTTCAGTTCTTTCTTCCTTAGCTGTTTGGAGTCTGCCCCTCCTGCATGATCTGCGATTCAGCCAGAGGTCTATTAAATAGCATTTACAGCTACAATTTTTGGCTCTCTCTCCTCTGACTCTTTTCCAAAGATTCCCCTTTAATTTTCAATTGGTGATGATTTTCCTCAGTCTTTGTTCTAGTTTTTTAGACCATAAATTTTAAAGTTCTCTGTTGGAGTTTTAGCTGTCCTGCATGGCACAGACTTAGGCTTGTCCTCAGAAAAGAAACTCATAAAATAACAATCTTGTTTATTGTTGTTTCTTTTTTCCAAGTGTTGTCATTGCTCGTTCTTTTTGGTCCATAACCGAATTGCTTGAAATTAAGTTAAATAAATCAGCAACATCTTTAAATAGTAAGATTTTTTCCTTTTATAGGTCAGTGCCTTCTTTCCGTCACTATTCAGTGACTTCAGACAGTTTTTTATAGTTTCTGTAGAATCATCAATCTGTTAGAGACTTTTTTGACAGTACTGTAGGGCAGGATTTAAAAATATCTACTTTTTAAAGGCACATAATATATCCGACGTAATACTGTCCTTCATTTAATGCAAAGATAAGCTGGATTATATAGAAGAATAGTTTTAATGTAACTAATACAGGAAATTATGTTGAATCAATATATTAATAGAAGCAGAGTTTGTAGGGATGGGGAAGATCCTAATTCTTGGGGATTAGAATAGATCCATTTAGATTTGTTATTTTATCTTGAAGAGATTTCAGCATTGAAGACTTGATTTGAACTTTAAAACTTTTTTGACTAAACAAACACTTTTTTAAAAGCTGGTTGTAGTGCTGCAAGGCTGGTGCACTTTTTTTTTTCTCTATTTATTTATTTACTGGCTGCACTGGGTCTTCATTGTTGTGTGCGGGTGTTTCTTTAGTTGCAGAGAGCCGAGGCTGCTATCTAGTTGTGGTGCACATACTTCTCATTGCAGTGGCTTCTTTTGTTGCAGAGCATGGGCTCTAGGTGGGCAGGCTCAGTAGTTGCGGCTCATGGACTTTAAAGTGCGGGCTCAGTAATTGTATTGCACAGTCTTAGTTGCCCCGAGGCTTGTGGGGTCTTCCTGGACCAGGGGTCAAACCCATACCCCTGTGTTGGCGGGCAGATTCGTACCCATGATGCCACCAGGAACCCGTGAACACCTGAACAAACACTCTTTGACTAAATCTTATATTTTTGTAAAGTTGGCGCCCTGTGTTTCCCTCACATGTCACTTAGCAGAGTACTTATTCATAAAGAATCATCTTTAGATGCTCACTTCACAGAGTTAACTGAATCCTTAATTAAAACTAAATCCTTTTCTTTCAGACAATTAAAAAATTTTATTTCATAATACAAATTATATTCTCAATGTATTTAATGAAATGTACTTACCATAGGTCCCGATCAAGACCTCGGCCACGTTCCCACAGTCGAAGCAGTGAAAGGTCCAGTCACAGAAGAACACGTAGCCGGTCTCGGGATAGAGAACGACGTAAAGGCCGAGATAAGGAGAAAAGAGAAAAGGAAAAGGAGAAAGGCAAGGACAAGGAATTACACAACATCAAACGTGGGTAAGTTGAAGTGAATCTAAAGCAGTGGTGACTCAGTGATTCCATACCAGCAATAAAACTGTAGTTTCATCTTCCAATGTGCTTCTTAGATGGAAAAAAGGGGAGAATATAATGGTGAAAGAAGAAAAGATAAGTCAAAATACTTATCTCAAATTTTTACTGTACTTCCTTTCTATTCCTGTTTTCATTTAATATTTATAAAATAAATCTTAGAAATAAATTGTACTGTCAAAACTTACTATGTCAGTAAAGGAAAATTTACATAATTTGTTAGGAAAGTTCCATTTTCCTCATCATGAATATGATACTTAAAATTTGAAGATTACTTATGATTGAAGATGTATATTAGCTTATTAAAACTCAGAGCAAAAGAAAAAAGATAAGGGAGGGACCCACATGATTTACTATTGGTAAAAAGACTTCTTTCAATGTAGAATGAGGACATCCTTAATATAAAGATATATGTGTGTATTAGATGAGTGTATGTGCATATGAGACCCAGAGTTTACTTTTTCTGGAATTGTTTTCATTAAAACAGTTGTTCCAGTTTTGTCTGTTTGGATGTTGAAGTCCACTCAAAATTGCTTATTTAATTAGAAGATGTTAAAATGAAACAAAATCTTTATTAGCTTAAATTACAACTTCTTATTTGTTTTTCCAAAGTGACATTGGGGTCTTTTATTCTGTGAAGTGGAGCATCTTAGAATTTGTCCTCTTTTGTCGTTCTTTCAGCACCCTATGTGTGTTCACTTTAACGCTTGAGACACGTATGTTGTCTTTTGGTGTGTCCCTTCTCAGTGTTAAATTGAAGAGCTTACCAAGATCTTCCATATGGTCCCTTGAGATGTTGATTCTATAAAGAATTAAGTTTATTGAAGGATATGGAACTCTTCCCATCCCTTTCTTTTTCACAGTTGTCTGTATGCTTATTTTTATCCAGATTTACAGTGATACTATATAAAACTGCCTGGATTATTGCCTTTTATGTATTCTTTGAAATGATCCATTTGTAGTGGATTTTGGGAATGTGTTACATTATTATGTGACTTTCTTTTCCCTGATCACCCTGCAGCCATTAATGGACATTGAGCAGTCACTGCCCTGTAAAATCCTGAGTTCTGTCTCTTCTAGTTTTAAGGATTATTGAATGTTAGAGGAGATAGGGTTGGATATCTGGCTTTAAAGATAGGGAGGCTGACTTAGCCAGAGTTAGAATGAAATGAGGATCAGAGAGGGTTTGGGGGGAATATATTGATAAGGAGTGAAAGTCAGAAGAATGATAGATTGGAAGAGAGCATGTAGAGTAAGTTTCTAAGATTGGAAAATACGGACTAAGAGGACAAATAAATTATGTCAGTCAAGGAAATGCCTTGCTCCTTGTTCCTTGTTTTCCCTCCTCCTTTTTGTTTATGCTTTAAATATTATGTGACTGTGATGTGACTATGATTTTTGCTGGTCATTAAATCTTTGCTTTCTACTTCACCAACTTTTACACTTTTAGAATAAAGTTGATATTACATAAGGTATTGTATGGGACATTTTAAAGGCAAGAGAAAACAAGAGCATGAATAAATAAGGAGGTTGCATAGTTTCAGGAAAGGGTCTCATGTGGTGACAGTAATCTTGAAGGTCTGGGCCAGCTCTACAGTTAGATTCTTTGATCACTCAGAGCTTGTTGTGTTCAAAGGACTCATTCCTGGATGATAGGTTTATAAGATAATAATATCATATTTGTCATTATTTCCTAAATCTCAACAAAGGTAATGCTGCTAAGTCACTTCAGTCGTGTTCGACTCTGTGTGACCCCATAGACGGCAGCCCACCAGGCTCCCCCGTCCCTGGGATTCTCCAGGCAAGAACACTGGAGTGGGTTGACATTTCCTTCTCTAGTGCGTGAAAGTGAAAAGTGAAAGTGAAGTCGCTCAGTTGTGTCCGACTCTTAGCGACCTCATGGACCACAGCCTACCAGGCTCCTCCATCCATGGGATTTTCCAGGCAAGAGTACTGGAATGGGGTGCCATTGCCTTCTCTGAACAAAGGTAATGAACAGGGTCAAAACATGAGGTGTCAGTTGAAGGGCCCTGATTATGGATGTCAGAAAGCAATGAATAGCCTGATTCAGTCATCTTCATGGTTTTAGTGGACCATAGGACAGGGTGGTATCATGTCAGTGTGCCCTTCCTTCTAGTTAGTTCTAAGTACACACAAATTCATACCCTTTGGTATGATCTAAAATCAGGATTTAGTGGGGCTATCATTGATATATACATTCAATGTGGTAGTACTTACATATGACAGATGCCCCCTGTTTTGCTTCAGAAATAACTTAAATATTTTTTTCCCACAGCTTTCATGTTCATTTCCTAAGCCTGATTTTTCTTTCTCTTTTAAATAGACAATTTCATTTTATTTTATTAGTGTTTTGGCTGCACTGTGGGATCTTAGTTCCCTGAGTAGGGATCGAACTCACGCCCCCTGCATTAGAAGTGCAGAGTCTGAACTTCTGGGCCACCAGGGAAGTCTGTAAACCTGATTTTTAAACCATTTAGGGCAGAGCATGCTGTCATATGCTCTTTTCTCTCACTCAGAATACCTAATGCACATCAGTTCAGTTCAGTTCAGTTACTCAGTCGTGTCCAACTCTTTGTGACCCCATGAATTGCAGCACGCCAGGCCTCCCTGTCCATCACCAACTCCCAGAGTTTAGTCAAACTCATGCCCATCGAGTCGGTGATGCCATCCAGGCTGGATGTACATAGTTGTTAATAAAAATTTATTGGTTATTGATCAGATATGCTCACGCATTCATTTGTTCACTTGTTCTGTCAACAATATTTGAATGCATTCTATTTGTCATGTGTATGTTAAGTAATCGGTACATAATGGCTGCAATCCTACTGAGAGATTTCATGCAGGTGGCAAAATAAGCATATATAGAAAGGAAGATAGATAAATTATTGCAGTGAAATCAGATGAATGTTTCAAAAGGAAACTAACTCCTATGGGTTAGGATACTTCTGACTACGAGTAACAAAACCTAACTAAATGTAGCTTAAACCAAAGGCAGGAAGCTTTTTTGAAGAGCTAGATTAGTAAATAACTTAGGCTTTCTGGGCCTTATGTCTCTGTTGCAACTACTAAACTCTGCCCTTTTAGCATGAAAGCAGCCATAGATGATACTAAATGAATGGCATGGCTAAATTCCAATAATACTTTATTTTTTTTTAAATGGGCAGCTGGCTAGATTTGCCCAAGGGCTGTAGTTTGTCAACCTCTGGCTTAAACAATAAGTGTATTTAATGCTAATATAACCAACAGTTTAGAGGTAAGCAGACATAGACCCTTTTTATTTTTCTAACAGGCCAGTCTCAGCACATTGGGTTTCATCTTCAGTCTTGACATATGCTAGTTGCAAGGTATTTTCGTGAACATTAAACTAGTCAACCTAGATTAGTCAGCGTGTTAGGGATGGGCTCTTGAAGATGTGATTTTTATACAGTGAAGGAAGGAGAAGATGGGATAGAATGTTGTATGCAAAATGAACTTCATGTGGAAATATTGATACTTGGAGGAAGGCAAAGTGGGTATGGCATACTTGAGGAACTGAAGTCTAATGGAGTTGGTTTATAGAAGAGAAATAATGAGAGGTGTTTATCAGAATTCCTTATATGCTGTGGAGCTCCCCTGGTAGCTCAGCTGTTAAAGCACCCACCTGCAACTAGGAGACCCCGGTTTGATACCTGGGTCGGGAAGATCTGCTGGAGAAGGGATAGGCTACCAACTCCAATATTCTTGGGCTTCCCTGGTGGCTCAGATGGTAAAGAGTCCACCTGCAATGTGGGAGACCTGGGTTTGATCCCTGGGTTGGGAAGATCCCCTGGAGAAGGGAAAGGCTACCCAATCCAGTATCCTTCCCTGGAGAATTCCATGGACAGAGGAATCTGGTAGGCTAAAGTCCATGGGGTTACAAAAAGTCAGACATGACTGTGCAGCTTTCACTTTCAGTTTATATGTTATATTAAAGATATTAGAGTTAATTCTATAGGCAGTGAGAAGCCAGTGAAATATCAAGTAATTTTATGATGAGGTCTACATGAACAAAATGCTTTACTTACTGTGGATATTATAATAAGCATCTAACATTTTAAGTATATTTTCTAAGTTTCAGAAATTTTGCTAGACATACAGTATCTCATTTAATTTTCATACTAACCTAATGAAATACGTGCTTTTATTATCCCATTTATACAGATGAAGACTTGTGATCATAAGACATTTAAATAAATGGCAGAGTTAGGCTTCTAATTCACATTCACTAACAATAACATCCTGACTCAATAGCACACAATCCATAGTTATTGATGATGATCTGTAGTGTTTGAGTTCAAGTGATATGCTGTTACTTAAATCCTAGGAAGTAGCTAAAGAAAACCGAAAGACTCTTCTGTGCCTTATTTTTTGATGATTGGGTCGGATATCTGTTATTAGTAAAAGATTAATTCCTTTTCTGCCTTTCTTCTGTACTTTCCCACATTAGCATCTCATCTGTTTATTTGAAATTATTTTTCATTATATTAATAAAACCACAAAAATTTCTAGGACTTAATGAAATGTATTTTTGTGATGGTTTCATTGGATCTTTGAAATTTGATTAAAGGAATGCGTGTAGGTGGAGAGAAAGGAAAAAAGATTCACAAATGATTGAATTAGGACTTATGTATCAGCTCATCGTGATTGTATAACTCAGCAACAAGGATTTTAGCTTGTACTAAATAACCTACATGCTTCCTCGTATAAGAGAAAACAACAGCTCATGTGAGTCTGCTTCTTTATGCATAACAATTTTTGTTTTCATCAAACCAGTTTGAAAATACAAATATTTACAAATATTGATAGGACATAAAGCATACATTTATGAAGTAGAAAGCAAGAAGAATAAGTACAATAATGGATAAAAGAATATTTTATAAATTGGAAAAGTAATAGGACAATTCTGCAAAACCTTTTAAAAATAGCAGCTAGTTGAGTACAAGTTCTGGAAATTTCTGGGGCATTTGAATGGTTTTTATTAGGATTTATCTTATAACATCATAAATTGATCTGTTTGTTTTATTAATTTGCTGAAGAACAGAGACCTAATATAAACTAGGAGGATATCAGGTGTTTGTAGAGATTAAAAGGTACCTTTCTTTACAACAGTGAGTGAAAAATTAATACAGGAAAGACACTAACCAAGCCTTGTCTTAGATTTTATCAAGAAGGTTTCATGACTTTAATTTTTAATGTTTTGTATTTATAAAACTTGGTTTCTAGGAATATTTAGTTTTAAAAATATTGATGCAGATTTTATTTGTTTATATTAGTTTCCCCCCCAAATTTTAGAGCAAATATTTATTGTATCATTAGATAATTATATTTCTTTTATGAGGACATGTCTTTGCAACATGAAAACAAATTTCGTAATAATAAAGTTGTTAAATTGAAATTGAACACCTAGCAATACCATTTTGTTAAGCAAACTCTTATTGAGAGTCAAAACTTAGAAATATGAAGCTTTCCCTGCCATATTATAGTTATAACTTGGTTTGACTATGTGGACATTGTATACCCCATTTAAGTCTTCTGTGGATCAGTATCCTACTGAGCCTTTTCTAGAAGCGCTTTATTCAACCTCCACAAAGATGTGCTGTTGTTCAGTCGTGTCTGACTCTTTGCAACCCCATGGACTGCAGTCCACCAGGCTCCTCTGTCCATGGGTTTCTCCAGGCAGGAATACTGGAGTGGGTTGCTATGCCCTCCTCCAGGGGATCTTCCCATCCCAGGGGTTGAACCAGGTCTTCTGCACTGCAGGTGGATTCTTTACTGTCTGAGCCATCAAGGAAGCCATAAAAGTATAGTCAACTACATCTTCATAGACTGCTTTGAAAGTTATTTGTTAATAAATGTCAATACTTCCAGTGACATACTACTATTGATTTTAAATCATAGTGCCATCCTTAAGAGTAGATTTTGAATGGATTGATTTTAATTTATTTTCAATCATGATTTTAAATCACCAGCTGAGAAAATTTGGTTTAAAGCATTTATTGCCTAGTAAAATGCTTTCTCAATCTGAGTAACTTTAGGATACGTCAGGAACCTAATGCATTTTCCTTTATGAGACACTACTGTGAAAGCTTTTCACTTTTAGTATTCCCTCATTAGCTTTTCAGTAGGTAAATGCTCTTCTCAGAAATGTGCCCATCAAGAGCTCCTGCAATAGTTTGCCCAAACACTTGAGTTGATAACCTTTGCATAACTTTCTGAAGCTTTCTACTTTTAAGAGAGGTAAGACTTTGCCTCTATATATACAGAACGCACTGCAGCAGTGCTTTTGGGTGGGTAATGTGAGACGGACGTGTTTAAATAGAATTTCTTAAATGTGACTCCCACTAAATCAATTGTCTTCTTTAAGTCTCTTTGAAAATTTATCTAGAAGTCACAGGGATAGCAGTGAAATTAAGCTTTGGTTATAGCCCATGGCTTATAGTTCCCTATATGTAAAATCTTCCACTGAAGAGTTGACTGTGCAATGTAATTAGAAGTTATATTGCTTATATTAAAATTATTTTAGGTATATTTTTATATACTAAAAACACAGAAAGTATATCAACAGAGACAACATATACTTTTTGTTCATGGGAATTGCTATATTTTGAACATGTAGCCATTATGAATGAAAGTGAAAGTCGCTCAATCACACTGACTCCTTACGACCCCATGGACTATACCATCCATGGAATTCTCCAGGGAAGAATACTGGAGTGGGTATCCTTCCCCTTCTCCAGGAGATCTTCCCAACCCAGGGATTGAACCCAGGTCTCCTGCATTGCAGGCGGATTCTTTACCAGCTGAGCCATAAGGGAAACCCAGCTTTTATAAATAGTACATCTTAAAAAAAAAAAGTATGCTAAAGGGTTTAGATTCTGGGAAAGTTAAATTGCAGAAATTAGAATTAATGCTCATTTTAAATCTTCTACATTTTTTCCTTTACAAGACAAGTTATTTTCTGTGAACTTTTAATTTATTCTTCTATAACATGTGGATATTGATAATTTAAAAGTATTAGAATTAGTTTAAAAAAGTTTAGTATCATGTAGTAATCATACTCTATGTATAAAGATATGGCTTTGAACTTAGCAATGTTCCTATCTTCAGTTGTAGAATTGCATGTATTAAATTCCTGTTGATGAGGTTTTTCCTACCTAGTGCTTGGCAGAAGATGTTGGAAGTGGTTTGGGAATGCTGGACTTGAGTTTGACAGCAGTTACATACTCTTAGAGGCTGTCATATTTTTCTTTACCTCTTATTTCTTTATGCAGCAGGAAGTCATTTATGCTAATTCTCCCCTATTTGCATATAGGTTATAGAGTTCTGTGGTGCAGAGTGTGCTTAGAACTCCTTTTAAGTGTCTGTTTGGATCAAAGCAGGGCTGTGTGATAGCTGTTGTCTGACACCAAGCTGTGTGGTGTTGTTTTCATTAAACATTTATCACACTTCGGATGTGACAGCAGGCAACTTTGTGCCAGGATAACATGTTTTCATGCAAAATTTATTGAAAAAGACGAGACTTTGTAAAGAGATCTTGTTGCCTTTCACCAGTGGCGAAGGGTAAATGGTTCGAAGGAAATATACCTTTAACACATGTCATTGTAACATGCAAAAGAAGCTTCGTACTGTCAGTTTTGTTAAACAGATAAACAAATACATCTTTAAAGTGCGTGTGCTGGATTTTTCTTCCTTTTTAAAGCTTTTACAGTTTACTTATGAACTGAATGAATGCCATAACAGTGGCTTATTATGTTGTTAGGAGTATTTTATATGACAGTGAAATTTACCACCTAACTTCCATTATGTGGGTTTGAATATTTGTCACCAGGTGTTATTGAATAGTTTTGTTCAACAGGAACAGTCTAATTTTTTAAAAAGGTGAGATCGAGAAAGGAAATCCATCATAACAAAAAGAATAATCAACAAGAGCAGGAGACATTGGTTTCGTAAGTTCTCCCCCAGGTCACCACCTTTCTCTTATTCATCATATTAGTACACTTTAATTATCCCAGAGTTTGCCCAATGGAATTTGACATGAATTATGCCTGGTAGAGCATTAAATGGCATGAATTATAAGCTCAGTCTTTGTTTTTTGTGATTGTTTGGCTGTGAAAAGCCTTGGAATGAGAGGAGATACTTTTATTTTCCTCTTTCATTCCATTAGAAGCTGAGGAATTATAATTACGTGAAGAATTGGTAAGAGTGAAAGTAGCCTCAAGCTGGACTTTTTAATATGTTTTATCGCATGGAGTATAAAAATTTGGTGAGACCCTTTGCAAGAGGTATTACAAAAATCTTTAACATTCAAGATTAAAAGTAGTGAGTTGTATTTGATGGAAGGAACTTTGTCTTTGCAACTATGTAGAATCCACACAAACCTTCAAATTCTGACTTATTTTTCTTTGGATCTATTAAAGGATTTTTTTTAAAGTTTATATCATGATTCATAAACATATACATAAACCCATTCCAAAGCTGTTTTTTTAACTCATTAGCTAATAAGGGAACCCAGAAAGTTGTTATAGAGAGCTCAAAGGAAAATCCAGAGAACAAGCTTGTATGTAAGTCAGCAGGAGTACGTGACATGAACTTGCTTGGTTGATTCAAAACTGTGCTTTTCCATGTGGGGAGGGAAAACAGTTGTAACTCCACTGGACAAATTATTTGAATGTCTTTGGAAAATAGTAATTTGCATTGTTATCAACTATCTAGAATTTGTGGGATTTAAAAATACTTCAGATATGGGACAGATATGGAGGTAACTTGAAAAGGCACCCTCGACAAAACACCCAGTCATCTTTTTTGGTCATCTCAAATCATAATTTTTTTCCTAACAAGACAAATTATTCTCTTAAACTTTTAAATTTCCTCTGTAAAATGACTGTGCTGTGCTGTGCTCAGTTGCGTCCAACTCTTTGCGACCCCACGGACTGTAGCCCGCCAGGTTCCTCTGTCCATGGGATTTCTCAGGCAAGAATACTGGAATGGGTTGCCATTCCCTTCTCTAGGGGATCGTCCCAACCCAGGGATTGAACCTGCAACTCCTGCATTGGCAAGCATGTTCTTTACCACTGCACACCTGGGAAGCCAAAACTGGGATAATGATAGTTGAAAAGCTGTGAGTATTAGAAGCATGGTGTGTAAGAGACTATTTATGTATTAGGGTTTTAATAAATCGTAGTTATTTTGTTTTTTATTAATAATATGAATTTAAGTATTGATTCCTGTGATTACCAGTTTTTCAACTATCATTCTTTTTTCTTACCTTTGTATCTTTTTAAAGAAATATTCCCTTAGCCTTAAAAACTCTTTCTTTAATATTGTCCATTCCAGTGATCTTTTTGTCTCATTTTAGAGATCACATCTTTTACAAAGTATTTCTTGCCTCTCATGATGTGCTAAACAGATATGCAATTAGCACCCACAGTATCTATACCTAATCTGAACAGAGACCTTTGTAACTATAAAATTTTGTAATTGCCAGATTACATATATCTTATCTATTGTATTTATATTTACTTGGATTATAATAAGTACTGAAATATTTGTAGAATCTATAAATAAATGGTTTTAGAAGTTGTTTCTGGGTTATAAAATCTAGCTTTTAAGTGTCTAAAAATGATAAAATTGAATTTTCGTTATTAGGAAAATAACCAAGTTTTTCCCCTACCACTCCATGCCTGGTTTAAGTGTGCATGTGCACACACATAAACATATGTGACTTCTGTCAAAGCCTCTCGACTACATTTTTAAAGAAGTCCACAAAACTTCCTCTATCCTTTTCTGTACTGTGTTATCCATCATGCTGCAATCAGTATCATTTAGCATCAGTCGTTAAAAAAGCTGAGTGTCACTTCTGGGATTTATGTTTTAAGTACTGGTTAAAATTCCAGTCCTCAGTGATGACTCTTCTTACCTAGTCTAGTTTATTTCAAGACCTTAATTGGTATCACCTACTCTGCCGATTTAGTACATGGTTACAGGGCAAACTACTAGAGTTAAATATACCATTCCATAGGGGACTTTTACTGAAGGCCTTGGTGTTTGCCTTTAGTTAGTTATGTATGGCTTTGTAAGCTAAATATTCTACACTATTGTTAGAGGGACGTAGAGGGAATAAACTTGGACTGCCAGCCAAGTCTTTTCTTTCTAAGTAAACACGCAGTTCCCCTAAAAGCCAAGCTGTTGCTTATAATTACTCATTATAGTTCTAATTTATACCTCATTGTAAAGCACCTTGGGTATCTCAGATATGAATGATGCTAATCTGAATAGAAGCAATCTGTTCAATATTTTTTTAAAAAAGGATCTAGTTTATCCATTTCTCATAGGCTTTCTTCCCAGTCTAGCGATCATTGGAATGGAATCTTCAAAATAGAACAGGTTGGAATACACCATAATACTGTGTGACTGTCATACCATTCAGTCTTGGTCAGCACAAGCAGAGAAGCAGAAGTTTAACCTCCTTTGATTAAACAGCAGAGATTGGGAAACAGATTTCTACATGAAGATTTTTTTATATTTTAATGTCATCTCTAGGTCAGTTTTAAGATGGTTGGTTTAAATGTTTTTAATATCCTGGTAAATAGAGTATGTGTAGACAGGTGATATAGGGATAATCTCTTTGGATAGATGTAGTTATGGGGTACAGTTTTCCACTGAAGCAGAGTAAGTTTTATGCATTCCATCCATGTTTAACCTATCTTAGATTTCAAGGCACTGGAAGTATATAATTAAAAAAAAAAGACTACAGATGGTGTTTTGGGGTTAATACTTCTCATTTAGTGCTCAGGATATGGTCCTTGGATTCTGAGATAGTGTATAACTACAGGACGATTGGGATGAGCTTCAGAGGTTGGATCTTGTGGGTATAGACACTTTATAAATACTAGTATGTATATGATGATCACTAACACAGCAGGTGCAGCTAGGAAAATACAACAGTGAGTGCTGCTGTTTTAATTCTTTCTGAACTCCAAGAGGAGGTTTTGAAATAGCAGCCTTTGGCCCCTGTGAATATGCCAGCCTGTGACAGGCCACCTGGAAGTAGACCTTGAAAATTAATTTGGTCGTCATGTTGCATTCCTAGCTGCTTTTTCTTGAGAAAGATAAAGGAGGGCATTCTACATTAGAGAAAGAAACTGGTAGGTGTCAGATTTTGAAAAGTGATAGATTTGGAATAAGTGAGAGGCAAAACTTACATTGTGACCGTTTGTTGTTTAGTCACTAAATCAGGCGACTCTTTGCCACTCTATGGACTGTAGCATGCTAAGAATACTGGAGTGGGTTGGCCATTTCCTTCTCCATTGTTGTGATTACTTAGAAATTAAATCCACCCAAAACCCACAAAAAAAGGCAAAAAATAAGAGAAGGAAAAATATATTTTCATCTTTCAAAGCTGTCTAGACAAGTAAGAATAGTGCTTTTATATAAATACATATACAATTGTTTGAACTGATAGGTAGCTATTAGATTATTTACTCTAATTGAAAATGTTTAGATTTTATCTATCAATCAGTAGTGTTAGGTCCAGGAAATTTGCTGCTGCAAAGTTAATTTGAAAAATTTTCATGGCTTAACCTAAGCTCAGAGGAGTTATAATGATATTTTATCACAGGATGTCTGCTTCTGAAACTATCAAAGCAATGTCTGCTTAAAATTTTTACCATTGATACTGTTTCTGGAAATTTTCATATACTTTTATTTCTATATCAGGTTTTTCTTTAAGTCATATATATTTACTGAGATATGATTTACATGCAGTAAAATTCTCAGACATGTAGTTTTATGAGCTTTGACAAACTGTATAGTCCTGTAACTCTCATCACAATCAAAATATACAGTATTTCCATCACCTTAAAAAATTTCCTCATTCTCTGTGTGCAGTATCTTTAACCCACTTCTGCTAGTCCTTGTCAAACTGAAAAGTTTTACCTTTTTTCAATATCACATGAATGGAGTCATACAGTATATAGCCTTTAAAAATTCTTTTAAATTTTTACTTATTTGACTGTTCGGGGTCTTACTAAGTAAGTATACAGTCTTTTGTATCTGATTCTTTCACTTAGTGTAATGCTTTTGAGGTATATTTAGGCTGTTCATGTATCAGTTTGTTCCTTTATATTGCTGAGTAGCATTTTGTTTTAAGGATATACCACAAATTATTATCCACTTATTAGTTGAGTCAGAGACTATACTCTTTTTTTCTATATTGCAGAAAAGTAACAGTTTACAAGTGAAGCACCTTGACCTAAAAGATTATTTTGTAGATTTAATTTCTTTAATAGTTATAGGACTAATCAGATCTCTGTTTCTTTTTGTGTCAGTTCTGGTAAGTTAAAAAAAATTTTTTTTCTAGGAATTTGTTCATTCCCTCTTAAGTCTTCAATATTTTTGACATAAAAATCTTTATCTCTGGAGGTTATCTGTATATATTATTAATTATGTAGTAATCCTTTTCCCATCCTGATATCAATTGTTTGTATTTCCATTTTTTTCTTAATCTTGTTGAGAATTTATCAATTTTATTAGTTTTGTTGATTCTCTGTATTGTGTGTGTATTTGTTTTCATTAATTCTTTAAATTTTTTTTTAAATTTGGAGGATAATTGCTTTACCATGTCATTAATTCTTTTTTTTTTTTTAAACCCTTTTAAAAAATAATTTTGTTTATTTTTGGCTGTGCTGGATCTTCACTGCTGCATGGATTTTTCTGTGGTGCTGGCACGCGGGGGCTGTCCCCTAGCTGTGGTACACAGGCCTATTTCATCGTCGTGGCGTCCGTGCTGGAGAGCGTGGGCTTTAGGGCATGGGGGCTTCAGTAGCTGCGATTATTCTAAATCCTCAGCAGCACTTGACATTTTAACTCTTATTATTTATTTCAGCCATTCATTATCTCATCATGGTTTTAATTTGAATTTCCCTAATGCTAATAACAATGAGTACCTTTTCACGTACTTATTTGCAATCCATATGTCTGTTCATCTCTTTCACATATTTTAAAATTTGTTTTTTCTTACTGGTGAGTTTGAGAGGTCTTTATATATTTTGCAAACAAATCCTTTGGAGACTCTGTGACTTGAAAATGTGATGTTGAATATCTTTTAATCTGTTTATTGGTCATTTGTATTTCTTTTGTGAGGTATTTCTGCAGATCATTTTAAAATTTTTATTCTTTATTATTAAATTATAAGAGGTTCTTATATATTTTGAATACAAGCCCTTTGTCTATATATATGTGGTGAATTTTTCTTTTCCAGTCTGTGACTTGTATTTTCATTTTCTTGATGATGTTTTTTGCAGAGCAAAAAGTTTTCATTTTGATGAAGTCCAGTTAATGGGTTTTATCTTTAATTTGCTGTGCTTTTGGTGGCATATCTAAGAATTCTTTGGCCAACCTCGGGCCGTGAAGATTTTCCCCTTCCTTTTTTTCAATAAGTTTCATAGTTTTACATTTTACATTTAGGGCTATAATGTATTCTGAAGCTTTTTTTTTTTTTTGAATGTGTTCTCTTTTTTGTATAAGTTGTGAGGCTTATGTTGACGTTTTTGTTTGTTGCACATAGATGTTTAACTATTCAATTGTTCCAACACAATATATTGAAAAGACTGCAGTTTATTGAATTGCCTTTGTACTTTTGTCAGAAATCAATTGGTCATATTTGTCTGAGTCTGTTTCTGTGTTCTCTGTTCTATTTCAGTCTTTTATTTATTCCTTTGCTAGTATCACACTGTCTTGTTTACTATAACTTTATAGTAAGTCATTAAAATCAATTGCTGTGGTTTCTCTAATTTTATTTTTTAAATTGTTTTAGTTTTTCTAGTTCCCTTTGATTTTCCAAATACATGTTAGTGTAAGTTTGTCTATAAGTAAAAAAATAATTTTGATTGGATTTATGTTAAATTTATAGGTCAGTCTGGAGAAAATTGATATGAACATGATTTGATTTTTCCTATTAACCTGTTTAGTTTTTAGCATATATATTCTGTACATGTTTTCTTAGGTTTATTCCTAAGTATCTCACTTTGGGGTGATCTGTTTTTTTTTTTTTTTTTCCAATTTATTCATTTAGTGATTTATCCATTTATTTTTGGCTGTTCTGGGTCTTCATTGCTGCATGGGCTTTTCTCTAGTTGTGGCTAGTTGCAGTGCACGGGCTTCTCATTGCTGAGGCTTCTCTTTTTGCGGAGCACAGACTCCAGGGCCTGCAGGCTTCAGTGTTACAGCACGTGGGCACAGTAGTTGTAGCTCCTGGGCTCTAGAGCACAGGCTCAATAGTGGTGGCACATGGGCTTAGTTCATTTGCAGAATGTGGGATCCTCGCTGAGCAGGAATTGAACCCTTGTCTCCTGCATTGGCAGAAGGTGATGGCACCCCACTCCAGTACTGTTGCCTGGAGAATCCCATGGACGGAGGAGCCTGGTGGGCTGCAGTCCATGGGGTCGCTAGGAGTCGGACACGACTGAGCGGCTTCACTTTCACTTTTCACTTTCCTGCATTGGAGAAGGAAGTGGCAACCCACTCCAGTGTTTTTGCCTGGAGAATCCCAGGGATGGGGGAGCCTGGTGGGCTGCCGTCTATGGGGTTGCATAGAGTTGGATACCACTGAGCGACTTGGCAGCAGCAGCAACTCCTGCATTGGCGTTTCAGATTCATTACCACTGAGCCACCAGGGAAGCCCTGAGGTGATCTGTTTTAAATGATACTGGTTTTAAAATTTCATTTCTAATGTGTAGAAATATGTATATATATAACATTGATGGATAGCGTGTGTGTGTGTGTGCGCACATGTACACAGACTTTATATTCTGTAGCATTGCTGAATGTATTTATTAGTTCTAATAAATGCGTTGGTTTTTTTTTTTTTAATAGAGTCCTTAGGTCACCTTATATACACAGTTGAGTGTCATAGGGACGGTTTTATTTCTTCCTTTCCAAATTGTACACTCTTTATTTATTTTGCCTTATTGCATGAATTAGGACTTCTAGTACTATTTTCAATAAGAATGACAAGCAAGGACATTTAGGAGGAAACATTTAATTTTTCATCATGATGAAATGCTTTCACTACATGTTTGTTGATATCCTCTGTCAACGTTGAGGAAAATTCCTTCTATTCTTACTTTGTTCACTTCAGTTCAGTTGCTGAGTCATGTCCGACTCTTTGCGACCCCATGAATCACAGCACGCCAGGCCTCCCTGTCCATCACCAGCTCCTGGAGTTTACTCAAATTCATGTCCATCGAGTCAGTGATGCCATCCAACCGTTTCATCCTCTGTCATCCCCTTCTCCTCCTGCCCCCAATCCCTCCCAGCATCAGGGTCTTTTCCAATGAGTCAGCTCTTCACATGAGATGGCCAAAGTATTGGACTTTCAGCTGCAGCATCGGTCCTCCCAATGAACACTCAGGACTGATCTCCTTTAGGATGGACTGGTTGGATCTCCTTGCAGTCCAAGGGACTCTCAAGTGTCCTCTCCAACACCACAGTTCAAAAGCATCATTGTTTTGGCACTCAGCTTTCTTCACAGTCCAACTCTCACATCCATACATGACCACTGGAAAAACCATAGCCTTAATTAGATGGACCTTTGTTGGCAAAGTAATGCCTCTGCTTTTTAATATGCTCTCTAGGTTGGTCATAACTTTCCTTCCAAGGAGTAAGCATCTTTTAATTTCATGGCTGCAGTCACCATCTGCAGTGATTTTGGAGTCCCCAAAAATAAAATCTGACACTGTTTCCACTGTTTCCCCAACTATTTGCCATGAAGTGATGGGACCAGATGCCATGATCTTAGTTTTCTGAATGCTGAGCTTTAAGCCAACTTTTTCACTCTCCTCTTTCACTTTCATCTAGATGCTTTTTAGTTCCTCTTCACTTTCTGCCATAAGGGTAGTGTCATCTGCATATCTGAGGTTATTGGTATTTTTCCTGGCAGTCTTAATTCTAGCTTGTGCTTCTTCCAGCCCAGCGTTTCTCGTGATGTACTCTGCATATAAGTTAAATAAGCAGGGTGGCAATATACAGCCTTGATGTACTCCTTTTCCTATTTGGAACCAGTCTGTTGTTCCATGTCCAGTTCTAACTGTTGCTTCTTGACGTGCATATAGGTTTCTCAAGAGGTGGGTCAGGTGGTCTGGTATTCCCATTTCTTGAAGAATTTTCCACAGTTTATTGTGATCCACACAGTCAAAGGCTTTGGCATAGTCAATAAAACAGAAATAGATGTTTTTTTGGAACTCTCTTGAATGTTGGCAATTTGATCTCTGGTTCCTCTGCCTTTTCTAAAACCAGCTTGAACATCTGGAAGTTCACGGTTCATGTATTGCTGACGCCTGGCTTGGAGAATTTTGAGCATTACTTTACTAGCATTTGAGATGAGTGCAATTGGGTGGTAGTTTGAGCATTCTTTGGCATTGCCTTACTTTTTTAGGGACTTTGTATTTCTTAGTAGGTGCTGAATTTTGTCAGATACGTTTCCAGCGTCATTTGACACAATCATGTGATTTTTGTTCTTCTTTAGATTGTTAATATTATAGATTACACTGATGTACTTTTGAATATTGAACCATCTTTGCATTCCTGAGACAAGCCTCATTTTGTTGTGGTGGAAATCAGTGTGCTGGTATTCTATAGAGGACTTTTTGGTCGTATTCATAAGAGATGTTTTTCCTCTTTGTCTAGTTTCCTTATTCAGGTAGTACTTGCCTTGTAAAGTATTTGCCACACAATATAAAATATTCACCACACAGTAAAGGACAGAAATGGTATGGACCTAACAGAAGTAGAAGATATTAAGATAAGGTGGCAAAAATACACTGAAGAACTATATAAAAAAGATCTTAATGACTCAGATAAGCACAATGGTGTGATCACTCACCTAGAGCCAGACATCCTGGAATTGAAGTCAAGTGGGCCTTACAAACAAAGCTAGCAGAGGTGATGGAATTTCAGTGGAGCTATTTCAAATCCTAAAAGATGATGCTGTTGAAGTGCTGCACTCAATATGCCAGGAAATTTGGAAAACCCAGCAGTGGCCACAGGACTGGAAAAGGCCAATTTTCATTCCCATCCCAAAGAAAGACAGGACCAAAGAATGTTCAAATTACTGCACAATAGCACTCATTTCACATGCTAGCAAAGTAATGCTCAAAATTCTCCAAGCTAGGCTTCAGCAGTACATGAACTGTGAACTTCCAGATGTTCAAGCTGGATTTAGAAATGGCAGAGGAACCAGAGATCAAATTGCCAATATCCATTGGATCATAGAAAAAGCAAGAGAGTTCCACAAAAAATATCCACTTCTGCTTTTTCGACTATGCCAACGCCTTTGACTGTGTGGATCACAACAAACTGTGGAAAATTTTGAAAGAAATGGGAATACCAGACCACCTTACCTGCCTCCTGAGAAATCTGTGTGCAGGTCAAGAAGCAACAGTTAGAACCAGTTATGGAACAACGGCCTGGTTCTGAATTGGGAAAGGAGTACGTCAAGGCTGTATGTTGTCACACTGTTTATTTAACTCACATGCAGAGTACATCATGCAAAATGCCAGGCTAGATGAAGTACAAGCTGGAATTGAGATTGCTGAGAGAAAGATCAGTAATCTCAGTTATGCAGATGACACCACCCTTATGGCAGAAAAGGAAGAAGAACTGAAGAGCCTTCTGATGAAAGTGAAAGAGGAGAGTGAAAAAGTTGGTTTAAAGCTCAACATTCAGAAAACTAAGATCATGGCATCTGGTCTCATCACTTCATGGCAAATAGATGGGGAAACAATGTAAACAGTGACAGACTTACTTTTTTGGGCTCCAAAGTCAGATGATGACTGCAGCCATAAAATTAAGACATTTGCTCCTTGGAAGAAGAGCTATGACCAGCCTAGACAGCATATTAAAAAAAGAGAGATTATTTTACCAACAAATGTCTGTTTAGTCAAAGCTATGGTTTTTCCAGTAAGTTATGTATGGATGTGAGAATTGGACTATAAAGAAGGCTGAGCACTGAAGAATTGATGCTTTTGAACTGTGGTGTTGGAGAAGACTCTTGAGAGTCCCTTGGACTGTAAGGAGACCAGACCTGTCAATCCTAAAGGAAATCAGTCCTGTTATTTATTGGGAGGACTGATGGTGAAGCTGAAACTCCAGTACTTTGGCCAGCTGATGCAAAGAGTTGCCTCATTTGGAAAAGACTCTGATGCTGGGAAAGACTGAAGGCAGGAGTAGAAGGGGATGACAGAGAATGAGATGCTTGGATGGCATCACCACCTTGATGTACATGAGTTTGAGCAAGCTCTGGGAGTTGGTGATGGACAGGGATGCCTGGTGTGCTTGGGGTCCAGGGGGTTGTAAAGAGTCGGACATGACTGAATGGCTGAACTAAACTGAACTTGCCTTATAATACAATAAAAAATATTCCCTCTTATTCTGAAAGAGATAATACAATTGATATTTCTTTTTTAAACATTAGGAGGAATTCTCTAATAAGGCTATGTGAGATTATATGTGTTACCAAGGTAGATAGCATATTAATAGATACATTAGACCAATATGTGTGAGTTCTTGTTCTAGTTCATTTCTACTGAGTTGCATATGACTTTGTGCTGGTCACTTAACATGTCTGGGTTTATATTCTTTAGCTTTAAAATGAGAGTAATAGAGCAAATGTTTTCTGAAGTCTTTCTTTCTGGAAGTTTTTTTTTTTTAACCCAGTATTTCATTTTTAATTGGAGGATAATTGCTTTACAGTGTTGTGTTGGTTTCTGTCATACAACAGCATGAATCAGCCATAAGTGTACATATGGCCCCTCCCTCTTGAGCTGACCAGTTTTGTATGAAGAAGAATATAATATTCTGAAATTGAAGGGGTGTCTTAGAATACCCTTAACTATAATGATCTGCAGAACACTCTTGAGAGTCCCTTGGACTCCAAGGGGATCAAACCAGTCAATCCTAAAGGAAATCAACCCTGAATATTCATTGGAAGGACTGATGCCTAAGCTCCAATACTTTGGCCACCTGATGTGAAGAGCCGACTCACTGGAAAAGACCCTGATGCTTGGAAAGGCTGAGGGCAGGAGAAGGGGGCAAGAGAGGATGAGACGGCTGGGTGGCATCACCGACTCAGTGGACATGCATTTGAGTAAATTCCGGGAGGTGGTGAAGGACCGGGAAACCTGATGTGCTGCAATTCATGGGGTCACAAAGAGTCGGATACAACTTAATGACTGAACAGCAGTAATGATTATCAGGCTTCTCTCATTAAATCAACTGCTTTGATATGGAGCCTTCACCTTTTCCATATGCAGGGACGCTGGTGGCTGAGCATAGTGCAGTGTGTCCACCCAGCAGATGCCCCCCCTCCCTTCTGCTCCTTGCTTGTTGGAGCAGGGTCTTAGAGATCCCACGGCGAACAGTTATGGTTCTGACTCTATGGAGTTTATGGTCTGTTTGGGCAAAAAAGCAGCCATGAATTACATAAATAAATACAAATTTTCAGCAATGATAAGTGTCAAGTATAAGGGATGCGTAGTGTTAAATGGCATATTATTGAGGTGAGGGAGTCAGTCAAGTAGACGTTCCTGAAGAAACAAGGATGAATAGAAATCATTGAGGGACGGCCGTAGAACATTATTGTTAGAGGAAACATTAGCAAATGTCCCTGGATGGGAAGGACGCTGATATGACCAGGGACTGAAAGATGGTCATAGTAACTGGAATGTAGATGAGAGAGCACGGTGTGAGATGAGGCCAGAGAAGCAGATAGGGGCTAGACTCTGCAGGGCCTTGTAAACCTGGTTAAGGATTTTGGTCTCTATCTCAAGATTAGCAGGATGCCTTTGAAGTGTTTTAATCTGATGGATAATGTGATCAGATTAGTGTTTTGAAAAGATCACTCCAGCTGCATTGTGGAAAACAGATTGCAGAGGGTAAGAGTGTATGCAAAAAAACCCAGATAAGTAGCACAGTTGTCTAGGGGAGATGTGATAGTGCTTGGACCAGGAGTTTGTTGCTGGAGATAGAAAAGTTGATGAATTTGAGACATATTCATGTATTTAATAATGGATTTGATTTGAGAAAAGATTTTGAGAAAAAGAGATGAAGATATTAAGGATAATCAGTGGTCTTCCAGTTTGTTCAGTGAGATGTTGATGTTACATTTTTATTGATCATGGATTATACTGGAAGAGACAGTGGTATGAGGGAGAAGATCGTAAGTTTGCTTTGGATGTATTGAGTGTGTGAAGCCTTTGGAACATTCAGGGGGACAGGTAGGCACGCAGAGAATATGTACATGCAGAACTCAGGAGAGTTTTGGCCTGGAGTATTAGATTTTCTGTTCCTTTATATCTTCACCTCTTTAGGTATTTTACTTAGAATTTGAAAACTAGAGCAACCTAGAGCGGGGCTGGAGCTGTAGTGATCAGTGTAATTTTTCCTGTATGGCAAGATTAAATCATGGTGACTTTTGGACCTGACCCACGGGCTATAGCAAAAGTAAATGCTTTATGCTATGGATACTTTGGATGCTGTTAAAATGTGTCTGGCACTGTTATAGTCACTGGATATTGCAAAAATGGATGACATGGTCTTTGGTCTCAAGAAACTTCCACCTAGTTTGGAAGTTAGATGTACAAATTGATGATAACAGTGTAATGTGAGTGCTGTATCAGAGAGATGTCCACCATTCTAGGACAGCATATCAGGACACTCAACCCAAAATGAGAAATACTTTTGGATTTTCCAGAATCATTGATACCTAGACCATTTGGAAGAACATGGATGAGGAAGTAAAAAGGATAGGGGGAAAAACAGAAGAATGGAAGCAAGAGGAATCACAGTGTATTTGGGAAACCATTTTTATTTGCTTTGTTGGGAGTGAGATTAATGTTTTATTGTCAGACAGAAAATGTGGAAAGTGCTTTCTGGAAAGAAGAGGGTGACATTGAGCTTTGTTCTTTTTTCTTTTTGTTTTGTTTCTTTCTCTCTTTTTTTTTTCTTTCTCTCCTCCCCTTTCATCTCCTTTTTTTTAATATGCAATATATTTATATAGTTCAAATTGGGCATTATATAGAGTCTTTATCCCACTTGTCCCTCATCCACCTAATTCCTTCTCTCCTACCTTCTCGTACAGACATTACATTTATTAGTTTTATTATATTTCCTTCTACAGTTTAAGAAAAATTATAGGCAAATATAAATACATATTTTAAAATTTAGTTTTCCTTTTGGGATCTTTAGTTCTTTCTGGCTTAAGAAGAATGTAAGAAGGAAACATAAGAGGAGGTGCCAGAAGAATTTTGACTTGAAGGATTTTATAATAAATCGGAAAAGCAGCACTAAGGGGAATGAATTAAAGACAGAGATCGTTGAGGAATCTTAGAGTAAGTGATGGTGAGAGTGGTGACAAAGCCTTAGTTAAGGTAGTAGCCGTGGAGAAGGAAGGACTGCTATTTTACTGGATCTTGATCTTACTTAAGACTTAGCTTCAGAAAATAACCAGTTATTTAATATTAAACAGTAGTGTGGAGACACAATGTGGAGTTTGAATGAGTTGTGTGAATGAATGGTGAGTGGAAGGAAGGGTGTAAAACCAATGGGACTTATCCATGAAATTGAGGAAAAGAAGCAAATAGAGAAGCTAAGTGTAGCATAACACTTAGTAACTCGCACCTGATTGTTGACCTGGTTTTAAATCCAGTTCTTCCATTTACTGGGCTTCCCTGCTGGCTCTTATGGTAAGGAATCTGTCTGCAATGTGGAAAATCCCTGGGTTCGATCCCTGGGTTGGGAAGATCCCCTGGAGAAGCGCACAGCAGCCCACTCCAGTATTCTTGCCTGGAGAATCCCGTGGACATAGGAGCCTGGTGGGCTACAGTCCATGGAGTCTCAAAGAGGCGGATGGACATGACTGAGCGACTAAACACATACACTCTTCCATTTACTAGCTGTATGATCTTGGGCAAGTCGCTTTAAGTCACTTGGCATCTCTTTAAGCCATAGTTTCTTTATCTGTAAAATGGCTATGATAAACATTATTACTTTCAGGAATTGGATAAGTATTAGAAAAGTAATACATATGGAAAACTCTTTATCTAGGGCTTACCCAGCAAGGGTAATCATGGATTGGGACGTCTTTTGATCCTTTAAAGTGAGAGAAGGTGGAAGATTGGTAAAGAATGAGAAGGTGGTTAAAAAAAGAACATGAAATACTTTATAGTTACCTGATGACCTGGCAGTAATTGACGTGGAAATGCCGTGTAAGTATTTTGAGCCTCAGTGTGTTTATCCACACTATAATAGCAAGTTAGGTCCTCCCAGTTCTGTTTTCCTGATACCATAACTAGTCATATAATCTGTGTTACAGATTTCAGAATGAAAACTACAGTCCTCTCAGATCCTATTAATTTCTTGATTTGAATTATTATATGGTAACATTCAGAGTTTTAACTCTATTATACATTTAACTTTGTTTTCATGTGGCTACTTCCTTAAATAATTTTGTTGTTTTGACCATAAAGGAAAAAAGATACTTTTTTCTTTTCTTTTCTTCTTTTTTTTTTTTAATAACCACCTTGTAAAAAGTCTTTTGTTTGCCTTGGCCCTTTTAATCTGCCCATGAGGAATTCAAGCCGAATGATAGGGAGCTGTGAAAATCCAGTTAGTGTGAGCTGTAATCTTTTTTTGCTAGCTTTAAATAGTTAGAGTACCATGCAGACACCCTGCAGATAACTGAATCAAGACATACAGTAATCACCTAAACATGGATTCTGCCTTTGCTATTATGGAACTATAGTAGAAATCGCTAATAGCCGTTTACTTTTCAGAAAAATATTTGGTCATAATATCAAATAAAATCAGGGTTAGATATTAAAAGCTATATTTCATAGGTAGAGAATCTAGTGTTTGTGAAAAATGTTGATTTCTATAAATTTGATATTATTCAATATTTATAATATCCTCTTGACTAGTCTTCTAAGGTCAGGAAAACATCTTTATAGAAATAATATTTATAATCCTCTAATCTTTCAGTCATCTACTACTTCAGGTATCACTAATGGAAAACAAGAAACAGTTAAGATAATCAGGCTTTTGAACTATAATAGAGACATGAAGAAAGTATGCTTTTTTTTTTCTTGCAAAAGAAACTGATTCCACTAATGCAGTTTATTGAATTTTGGTAGCAAAATATTCTCTAATAACTTTGTCAAATGATGGTCTATTTTTCTAGGTTTATGAGTGGTTTTTTTTGCCTTTTTTTCCCTTAAGTTAAAAGATGGATCCTTCATCCATTAAATTCTGCATTAGAGTGATGAGAAACACAGTGTGCAGTATGCTGGTGCTGCCTCCTAATTTCATTAGCTTTCCATTTTCTAATACTGCTGTTGATAATATTCTGGTGAAGTTTATAAAATAAAATAGGCTGTTTGTTGAAACGAATTTCTTAGTGTTGCTGGCATGATTCATGCTACATTAGGAGTTCATAAGTCATTAGTAATCTTTTATGTGTAGTGTATTGTTCTGAACAGCAAACGTGAACTCCTTTGTTTTGAAAGATTCATAGAGTCTTTTCCAGGACAAAGGTTTCATAAAGTAGATGCCTTTCCTATGCTTATCGCCTTGCCTCAGGCAATTTTGTAGAGCTCAACATGCCAGTCCTTCAAAATAGGGAAGCCCACTTTTTATCAAAAATATAGAGTCTAAGGACTGCGGCTCTCAGTCTACATTCTCAGTACTTAGTTTTTCTGTAAACTTTTTATTATAGATTCAGACATATGAAAAAATAAAAGGTTGGTATAATGAATCTAATTTATCCATCCTTCACTTCCATCAGTTTACAGTATATGGTGTGATTCAGAAATACTATATACAAATATTTTAAAAATTCTCCATGGAAGTTCTAAAAACTTCATTGCTATTTCATTGGCCTGATAAGTTTGAGTATGTGTTTAGATTAATAAGAAATAATGTTAAGAGAAACATCTAAATTTGACGTTTTAAGAGCAGTTGTAAATTTTCATTTGCATACAGTATACTATGTACATTGTGTAAAACATTCTGACCAGCAGACATTTGTGGAGGGAATATCCAAGCATTTGCTAATATTCATAACATTATTTATCACTGATATTGCCTCTGTTGTCTCACTTATAACCACTTTTTTGCCCAACCTTTCTAAGCTACCTACTCCTTTGCTCCCATCTTTAAAAGTTAACAGGTTTGCCATTGTCACCAGCTATAACCCCAGTCGAGTCTTGTTAGCATGTATCCCTTTCTGTGTCCACCATTTCCCACATTTTCAAGTCATTCACTCTAGTATGCCCTATAAAAATGTTTGACCTTGTTGAGACCATCAGGCATGCCACTGTTCATCATCCATCACCTTCTTTCTATCTTCACTTCCCGTTGTAGGCAGATAAGTTTCATTCTTTCCTGTGAAAATGGAAGAAGTATCTTTATTTCTATTGTTTGTGCTCTGAATCCCATTGCCTCTTCTAATTGAACTCTTTATGGGGATCAGTTCCTCCCTTTACTGGATAATTCTTAACAGTGTTTTACTGAAACAAACTACAACAAAAAACCTTAACCCCACTATTGACTTCTCATCTCTTACAGCTCTTCACCATTTCTCTGCTCTGAGGAATATCAGTTGATTTTTTTTCCCCCCTACTTTCTCATTTCCTCTTCACTCTTTAACACACTTGAGTTTCTGTTTTTTACTTCTGCAGTGAAACAGCTCTTGTCAAGTCATCTGCTCTTGTCAAGTGACTTCTTTTTTGCCAAATTCAGTAGACACTTCTCTTTTATCGTCTCACAGATTTCCTCAGCAGTACTAAGCAGAGCCTTTCCACCTTTAACCTTCTTCTCTCAGGTCTCCTTCCTCCTCCTTGAAATACCTTCCTTTCTCGGTCTGCTACAGTTCTGTCTCAGTGGCCACTCCGTTGTTGGCTCCTGCTTCTCCAAATGCTACAGAAGCTCAAGGCTTCTACCTGAGTCCATCATTTTTCATTTCTACACTCTTGTTTTCTCAGTCAGGGTTCAGTAAATGTTTTCTTTAAAAGGCCAGCTAGTCAGTATTTTAGGTTTTATGGACTAAGAGGCAAAATTGGGGATATTATGTAGGCACCTACAGAACAAGAGAAAAAAAAAAAGCACATTTCCACACATTAAAAATCAAGCTCAAAATATAACAGTTATTTCACTATTCTTCTACTTATTTCTGTTGCTATCTGAACGGGGTAAATCTGTATGGATACGAACAAACCGCCATCCTCTTCCAGCTGAGGTATATTGCGTAGCTTCCTAATTGGTCTTCTTACCCTCAGTCTTTCCCTCCATACAAACCATTATCTACACAGCAGTCAGAGGGATCTATTAAAATGTAAGTCCTTTTGTGCCACTTCCCTGCTTCCAGCCCTTTGGTGACTTCTTACTGACTTCCTTACCTCAAAGTATCAAAGTCCCAGAGGCTCCAATCCTCCTGCTCATCTCCTGACACTCATTAGGCTCTATCCACACTGTTCTTTCCTTCTCTAGACCGTCACAATTGCTGTTGCCTCTTTCTGGAATGCTTCCTCTAGGATCTTACTGTTTGGCTTTGCGTTATCATTATTTAGGTCCTTAGTTCAAGCATAACCTTTTTAAAGAGGCCTTTCCTACATACCTAATATAAATTAGCTGTTTCCCTATCCCATTACTTCATACCTGCTTTTATATTCAGAGTATAATTATTTTTTTAATACTCCCACCAGAATATAAACTTCAAAAGGATAGGGTTCTTGTTCATTGTTGTATTCCTGGAACTTACAAACAGTGCTTTATACTTAAAAGGTACTAAAGTAAGATTTATCCATAAATGAATTAATTAAGTGATTCAATATGTTCTTTGAATTTAAAGCTCAGATGTCTTCAGTGGGATAGCTGTAACTTTAATTTTTTAAATAAAAAAATTTAAAATTAAAACTTATTATAGGCATATGCTTTGTAAATTTTTTTTTAATTTAAAGTATATTAAATTATCCACTCTGCTCTGTATTCCCTTTATCTTGCTCCTCAGAAGTAGCCACTGTTAGCCACTGCTAGCATTTACATATGTGATTTTGTGCTTCTGGACTTCTCTTCCATGCACTTACAGCAGCATAAGTTGGACTGCATTAATGAGATTATGCTGGACAGACTTATGAAAAATTGGTTTTTATAGTAGTGGTAACTCTTGAGTACTAAAGCCTGATGTTTTCAGTTTTGAAATAGCTATATTTTTTGTTTTACAGAGTGGATGGTTAAATCCGTATTCAAAATTAAAACCTTTTTCATATCTTCTGTATATATGTGGTAAATTCTAAAGTTTAGAAGGAAATCATCAAGGCTACTATAGCAATGCCAGTGAGATATAAAGCAAATAATCAGAATTGAAGTCTTTTCCTGCTAATTTACATTAGAGTAACTCTAGAATTTGATACTATTTTCACCAAATTTCCCTTGTATCCAAAGGTACTAGTTTTGATAAGTGAATGACAAATGATCTGGCTTATCCTATGAACTTTTAACTAATGCTTTATGTATAATTATTTTTATGAACAAGCCATGAAAGCATATGATCAACTGTATGACAGGTGATCAAATATTTTAGTTTGCGAGAAGAGTATCAAAACTTAGTTTTTGTAATTGGAAGACAACAAAAGACATGTTTCTGTCTCGAAGAGAATTTAGAAAGTATCCTTTCTGATTTGGTAAATGTCTTCAAAGACTATGATAATAGAAATGAAGAAATTTTTAGTTTTTTTTAAACAGATAACATGCCTATGATGTATATTTTTTCCTATTCTTCAACTTTGAGGAGGAAAGTAAAGAATTTCTTTCAGTTCAGTTCAGTTCAGTTGCTCAGTCATGTCCAACTCTTTGTGACCCCATAAACTGCAGAACGCCAGGCCTCCCTGTCCATCACCAACTCCCGGAGCCTTCCCAAACTCATGTCCATTGAGTCAGTGATGCCATCCAACCATCTCATCCTCTGCTGTCCCCTTCTCCTCCTGCCCTCAATCTTTCCCAGCATCAGGGTCTTTTCCAATGAGTCTTTGCATCAGGTGGCCAGAGTATTGGAGTTTCAGCTTCAACATCAGTCCTTCCAGTGAACATAGCATGATATATTTAAATTTCTTCCAAATTATGTTTTAAAAACTCACCAATCTTGGTATTCTGTTTCTCTACCTCTTTACTTCTTTCCCTTATAAAACCAGTCTTTTGTTTCTCTTGATAATGATGCTGAGCTCACCATACATCAGTACGAAAAGAAGTTTTATGGATTGTTGTGGGAGATACTTAGCAGCAGAGATCTAGTCCAGCCTATTTCTTTACAAGTGAGTAAACTGAGGCTGCCAGATGTTAAATGTGTTTTCCCAAGGTAGTCAACAAGGTGAGATTTTGATATGTTAATAGTTTTATAGTTGTATAAATAACTCTTATCTTATTGAAGGTAGTTGCATAACTTAGAGACTTTTTATCTCCCCACTGTGGCTAACTCCAGTGTGTGTATATATATATATGTGTGTGTGTATATATATATAATATATAATATATATATAATATATATATTATATATATATATGGCATTTTCCCAAGATTTTAAGTTTCAGTTATTTGCTGGATGCCCTGTTAAACTTGCTGCCTAAGTCTACTTCTGAGTCTTTCACTGGATGCCCAGAACTAAAGAGTTTACTTTTCTTATTTAAAAGGAAGATTTTCATCCTTTTAGTTACAAGGTAAAAGGACAAATTAAGGTAAAAGTATAACAGATACATTAGTGACTTGTTGAGGCTTTCTCCCAGATTAACCATAAGAATTGTGGGGGGAAAAAAATCTTACATCTAACAGAAAAAACTTGAGAGGGACTTCATTGTGTGTACACCTGTGAGAACCCGTAAAAATATTGTTTACATAAACTAAAATTAAACTCTTAAGCATAGCACCTAAGTCTGTTCAGCCGCTCAGTCCTGTCAAACTCTTTGTGACGCCATCGACAGCAGCACTCTAGGCTTCCCTGTCCATCACCAATTCCCAGAGCTTGCTCAAACTCATGTTCATCAAGTGGGTGATGCCATCCAACCATCTCATCCTCTGTCATCCCCTTCTCCTCCTGCCTTCAATCCTTCCCAGCATGAGGGTCTTTTCCAGTGAGTCATTTCTTCGCATCAGGTGGCCAAAGTGTTGTAGTTTCAGCTTCAGCATCAGTCCTTCCAATGAATATTCAGGACTGATTTCCTTTAGGATTGACTGGATTGATCTCCTTGCTGTTCAAGGGACTCGCAAGAGTCTTCTTCTGCACCGCAGTTCAAAAGCATCAATTCGGCACACAGCTTTCTTTATAGTCCAAGTCTCACATCCATACATGACTACTGGAAAAACCATAGCTTTAACTAGATGGACCTTTGTTGGCAAAGTACTGTCTCTGCTTTTTAATATGCTCTCTAGGTTGGTCATAGCTTTTCTTTCAAGGAGCATGTGTCTTTTAATTTCATGGCTGCAGTTACCATCTACAGTGGTTTTGGAACCCAAGAAAATAGAGTTTCTCACTGTTTCCATTGTTTCCCCATCTATTTGCCATGAAGTGATGGGACCAGATGCCATGATCTTAGTTTTCTGAATGTTGAGTTTTAAGCCAGCTTTTTCACTCTTGTCTTTCACTTTCATCAAGAGTCTTTTTAGTTCTTCTTTGCTTTCTGCCATAAAGGTGGTGTCATATGTGTATCTGAGGTTATTGATATTTCTTTTGGCAGTCTTGATTCCAGCTTGTGCTTCATCCAGCCTGGCATTTTGCATGATGTGCTCTGCATAGAAGTTAAATAAGCAGGGTGACATTATACAGCCTTGACGTACTCCTTTTACTATTTGGAACCACTCTGTTGTTCCATGTCCAGTTCTAACTGTTGCTTCCTGACCTGCATACAGGTTTCTCAAGAGGCAGGTCAGGTGGTCTGGTATTCCCATCTCTTTCAGAATTTTCCACAGTTTATTGTGATCCACAGTCAAAGGCTTTGGTGTAGTCAATAAAGCAGAAATAGATGTTTTTCTGGAACTCTTTTGCTTTTTTGATGATCCAGCGGATGTTGGCAATTTGATCTCTGGTTCCTCTGCCTTTTCTAAAACCAGCTTGAACATCTGGAAGTTCATGGTTCATGTATTCCTGAAGCCTGGCTTGGAGAATTTTGAGCATTGCTTTGGTAGCTTGTGAGATAAGTGCAATTGTGTGGTAGTTGAGCATTCTTTGGCATTGCCTTTCTTTGGGATTGAAATGAAAACTGACCTTTTCCAGTCTTGTGGCCCCTATTGAGTTTTCCAAATTTTCTGGCATATTGAGTGCAGCACTTTTCACAGCATCATCTTTTAGGATCTGAAATAGCTCACCTGGAATTCTATCACCTCTATTAGCTTTGTTCTTAGTGGTGTTTCGTAAGGCCCACATAACGTCACATTCCAGGATGTCTGGCTCTTGGTGAGTGATCACACCATTGTGGTTATCTGGGTCATTAAGATCTTTTTTGTATAGTTCTTCTATGTATTCTTTCAACCTTTTATTAATATCTTTTGCTTCTGTTAGGTCCATACCATTTCTGTCCATTATTGTGCTCATCTTTGCATGAAATCTTCCCTTGGTAGCTCTAATTTTCTTGAAGAGATAACACCTAAAGACAATGTTAATTTCATTTAAAATAAGGATTACCTGATGCCATTTTATTAGCCGTCAGGAAACATTCAGGAAGGTGAAACCACACTAGTTATTTTATTAGAGAATTTCTTATTAGGAATTGGTTAAATTGCTATGGGATGGTGTTGCAAAAGGGAACACTCAGAAGATAACAAGAGATAGTCATAGCAGGAATCAGGTATCACTCTTAGGGAAACAAAGGGAAGAGACTGGGATTGCAAGGATCTAGTCATGGCTAAAGCAATAGTTTAGCAACTAGCATATCATTAACTGCCATTTTTATACTTCCATATTAGAAACTTTTCATTTCTTTTCCCTGAACACAGACTTACTTAACAAGAGCCCCTTATTGCCCTCCAGGCTCCCTCCACCCCTAAAATAGATCAGTCATGGCTTTCAGACTTTTCTTATCCCTTTTTCTCTCCATCTTCCTCATTTTATTCTGTTCTTCCCTTTTTTTGTTGTTTCCTTGCTCCATTTGTTTTCTCTTCCTTGTTTGGTTGGGTGAGGGGATGGATTGGATTCCTTTTACTGTCCTTCCACATACGCAGAGGTAGTTTGAAAACCACTTGTCTAGATGATTATGTCAAGATTCAATAGATTGAAAGGCTGTTTGAAAAGCATTGGAGAGAAATGTCAACTAGCTTTCTGTACTGCTTTCAGAACCTTTTTTCTGTGAAGGCCCATAGTACACATTTTCAGCCTTGTGTGCTTATAGTCTCTGTCAGAACTACTCACCTCTGCCGTTGTAGTGTGAAAGCAGCCATAGACAGTACATACATGGCTAGGTATGTCTTTGTTCCAGCTAACTTCACTTACGAAAACTGGCAGTGAGGCCAGTT
This sequence comes from Odocoileus virginianus, assembly GCF_023699985.2. NCBI lineage: Eukaryota > Metazoa > Chordata > Mammalia > Artiodactyla > Cervidae > Odocoileus > Odocoileus virginianus. The sequence goes on along the minus strand of NC_069677.1, from coordinate 48,947,931 downwards.
TTGCCTAAGGACTGTAGTTACCATCTCCTGGCCTAGAGTGCCAAAGCCCATTGTATAGAATAGTGGTCTCCAAAATAAGGTGCAAAAGCTTTTGATTACACTTTTTCATTTGTGTATATATTTCCTAGTTTACTATAAAAAAATAGATGTACAACTTATGTCTTCATTTTTAGGAGTAGCATACTTTGCCTATGTCTGTGGACATTTAAGATGTTTTAATTTATAATTGAAACTATGATTATTCTTGTACATGAATATTCTCATACCTATATTGTATGTGTACATACCTACATTTATGTATATTTTACATATTCTTATATATAAATATCTCCTTTATATGTATACTGCTTATATAGTTGACTCTTGAGCAGTTAGGGGGTTAGGGGTGCTGATCTTCCATGGAGTAAAATCTGTGTATAATAGTCAGTGCTTTGCATACCTCATCCCTCCATATCCACAGTTCCGCATCCTCAGATTCAATCAACTGTAGATTGTGTAGTATTGTACTATTAATATTTCCTCTTGAAAGAATATTCATGTGTAAGTGGACCTGTGCCATTGAATCCTGTGTGGTTGAAGGGTCAACTGTATTCCTAGAAGTGAACTTGCTATGTCAGAGTATGGTTTTTTTTTTTTGAGCTTAATGCACATTATCATTTTGCACTGTGGGACTATAGTACATATCCCCCCTCCATCTCCCACCACTAGCAGTGAGTAAGTATTCACTTTTTATATATCAAAAATAATACCACTCTTGCCAAATATGTATTGATTTAATCAATGAAATGATTAGAATTACAGCAAGTGTAGTATGATGGTTTTATTTTGGTGGATGACAGAAAATTTACTTTGTTATTTCTGAATATAATGCCCTTTCCATAGGAAAATTTAATTGCTGGTGTTTTTCGATGATTAGAAAAAGTGATGGATACTGACAAATCTGAGGAAAAGAAGTAAGAAATCCAGTGCATCAGTGAAGCAGTTTCAGGCCTTCTTATTTTTGCATTGTAACAAGAAATAGACAGGTCTTCAGACATTTATTGCTTGATCAGTTATCCCAACAGGCTAATATCACTTTTAGAACTTTATTCAGATGAAGTAGTAAACTGCTAAGAACTATGCACTGTGATCTGGATGGCTTTAGCCTCTTTATTCTGAAGTCAATGGGTGGGAGTGGGTGCCATTTTTTTATACCATATGCCATAATTTTTCCATCATATTATCTCTATTCTAGTATTATTATTGATAAAATTTCTGGAAAAGTTACTGACTTTGGCATCACCCTAGGAATGAGAGGCCTAAAAACCCCAGGTGATTATGATTTGTCAAATTATCATCAGATGAAAGCAGTTTAAGACAAAATACCCAAATCTACTAGGAGTTTTTAGTTTGTTGTGCTTTCTAATACAGTTTTATAAAATTCTGATTTCTAAATATAGTAAAGTGTTTTAGGATTATGTTATTTATATATACATTATTTATTTTAAAGAATACACACACACATATATATATTTATATATATATATATATTTTTTTTTTTTTTTTTAAGAGTATGTACACATTTTTTTTTAGGGGTAACTCTTCCTGGTCTAGTAAATGTGAGCTTTTTGATGTACTGTCAGATTTGAAAGAAGCAAGGTGGAACTGAACGTACTGTATGGGAAACAATATGCCCAATCAAGATTTTTCTGAAGCTTTTTATTGGATACAATTTTAAACCTACATGTAAGTTGCAGAAGAGTAAAAGAAATAAATTCTCATGTATCTTTTGTCATGTATCCTTTATCCAGATTTATCAATTGTTTGCATTTTGCCCATTTGCTTTATCAAATTCTCTCTGTGAATACACACACATACACTTTTTTTAAAAGAATCATATGAGTGTAATTGGCAGGCATTAGTCCCTTTATGCCTGAATATTTTGATGAATATTTCATAGGAAATTTATTTACATAATCACAGTATAGTAACCAAAATAAAAATGTAACATTGATACAAAGGTATTATCAATAGTCTGTGTTATTGGCTATGTCATTTTGTTGTTGTTTAGTCGCTCAGTCGTGTCCGACTCTTTGCGACCCAGTGGATTGCAGCACGCCAGGTTTACCAGTCCTTCACCATCTCCCAGTTGGCTCAAATTCATATCCATTGAGTTGGTGATACCATCCAACCATATCCTCTATTATCCCCTTCTCCTGCTTTCAATCATTCCCAGCATCTGGGTCTTTTCCAGTGAGTTGGCTCTTCTCATCAGATGACCAAAGTATCAGAGCTTCAGCTTTAGCATCAATTCTTCCAGTGAATATTCAGGGTTTATTTCCTTTAGGATTGACTGGTTTGATCACCTTGCAGTCCAAGGAACTCTCAAGAGTCTTCTCCAGCACCACAGTTTGAAAGCATCAATTCTTCAGCACTCAGCCTTTTTTATTGTCCAACTCTCACATCCGTACATGACTACTGGAAAACCATAGCTTTGACTATATGGATCTTTGTCGACAAATTAATGTCTCTTCTTTTTAATACAGTGCCTAGGTTTGTGATAGCTTTTCTTCCAAGGAGCAAGCATTTTTTAATTTCAAGGCTTCAGTCACCATCCACAGTGAGTTTTGGAGCCCAGGAGTCTGTCATTGTTTTCCACCCTCATATTTACACGTCATCACCCCTCTCCTCCATCTAGGGTCTAATCCAGGGAATATATAGCAATTAGTTTTCTTGTCCCCTTTTATGTGGAACAGTTTCTCAGCTTTTCTTTATCTTTCATGACTTTGACATTTGTAAAGCTATATAGGCCAGTTGTTTTGTAGAATGTCCCTCAGTTTGGGTTTGTTTAATGTTTCCTGATGAACAGATTCAGGTTGTGCATTTAAAAAAATTTTTTTGGCGAAAAATACCACAGAAATGATACTATGTCCTTCTCAACATGTCATATCAGGAATCAAAAGATGTTGGTTTATTCCATTATTTATAATGTAAACTTTGATTATTTGGTCATTGTCTAATCAAAATTTGGCTTGGCAATATAAATAAACAGAACTTTTATAGTGGTATAATTTCAAAGGTTCACATTCTTGTCTGAATAAATTACTTGGTATATTTTCTCTTTGTATAATACCTGTTCCCCATGGGTAACAAAACAAAACAAAATGAGCTTGTTAGCTTAATATTGTTGAAGAAATTAAGTGAATAAACTAAATAAAATAGATTTGTTTCATTCTACTTATATCATTTTGGGGGGTTTTATTTCCACTTGATTTGTTTGAAATTCTTCCTAATTTGTGTATAGACTATCTTGTTAAATGATATAACTTATATAAAGAATTACTGTGATATAGAATTGTAATTTTTTTAGTTTTTTAAAGAGCTTAAATACTTTATTCTCCTCTTCACACAGTGCTGAGCCCTATGTAAGTTATCCCAGTTGTTCCTAGCCCTCTTCCATCTCAACTCTTGAATACTCCATTATTTGTGTACTTCTCATAGATACATTTTAAATTGTGAATGAAACATAACTATAAAAGCATGATCTTACCTAAATACATGGTTTCAAGAATTTTATTTTAAGATGCGAAGGACTGTCATGGGTCCATTTCCCTTCTTACAGAGAACCCATTCCTGAAAGATTAGAGTGTATTCTTTTAAAAGTCCTTGAGAATTCCAGCCTCTTAGGAACCTGTCTGAGTACTTAACAGACACATCCTAGAAATACTTTCTTGTAGTTGACCTAAATCTGCTATCCTATTTCTTCTTCTCTCCTGTTTCTTCTTTGTCAGTAGTAGGGATAAATAACTAGTTATTAGTCTTTGTATAAAAGTGGTTTCAAAATTACCAAGGCTCATATCTTGAATAAATTATTTGCCCTTTCTTGTTCTCTAGTCACGTTTGCAACCAACCTGTGACTGTCATGCCACTTTTTAGTTAGAAATCCAGAATTGGGTGAGGTCCATGGACCTTTTATTTATTGACCTCAACTTTTATGGTTTTAAATCTAAAGTATGCTGCATTGCTTTTAATCGAAGCAAAAACCAATAATACATTACTTCTTTTGAGTTGGGAACATTGTTGAGATATACTAACAATATTGGAGTTTATTAATAATAAGTTGGGCTATGAAGAAGGTTTTAAAATCAATAGTTTTTATATTATAATTTAATATTTTGCTTTGCTTTTCTCCGGTCATTCAGGTATTTAGCATTTTATTGTACTTTTAATAAAGAATTGTTAATAACTTTACAAGCATGTCTGAGTGAAACAACAAAGAAAACTGAAAAGTAGTAAAATAATGATTAAAATAGGTAGGACTATAGTAGTGACATTATTCTTTGCCCATTGGCTAAAATGTTATCTGTTGTTCCTTTCTTTTCTTTTTGATTTTTTTTTTATTTTAGCACTGATGGTTTACCTCCGTATGACTAGAAAATAATTGCGAACTATCTATATGTTTTTCTTTACTGTAGTTTGGCTTTATGCAATTTTATCAGCATATGTTTTACTAAATTCTTAACAATATTTTAGTCTGAAATCTGCAGTAGATGTATATGATGTATGTTTACTTCTGGAAAGTATGCATGTATGTTTATGTATATGTTTCTGTATATACATAAATATATAAAATGCATATATATTTTGAAGAGCAGTAATGGATTAGAGAAATAAAATCATAATTGATTGAGATCTTAACTTTCAGTTTAAGTACACAAAGGTTAATGCATTTTATCATATCTTGCAAAGTATTCCTATATATTTTGACAATTGATTTTTTTCTTATCAATACCATTTTACAAAAATACATATTATCTGGGAAGTAAGAAAAGCATGGTACTTAAAATCAGATGTTTAAAATGAAACTGTTGACTCCAAACCTTCTGTGAAAAATACATATAGAAACCTTGAGTTTCTGTCTCTAAGAACAGCACTCTGGAGTGGATTTAGAAGTGAATTATGACTTGCATTTAAAGGTGTGTGTGATGTCTTTCCTTCAAAAATGAAGTCATGTTTCAACCTATATTAGGGGAATAAGGCACGCATTTTAGATAGTTTTATATGGCTCACACAGGTTGACAATCACTGACTTAAACTATCATGATTCAGCTTGGTTAAATGATCCACTGATAACTGAGTAAATAACACTGTCCATGAGGAGGTGGGTTCAGTAACTTATGGCTCTTTATAAAAATTAACCTTATGTGGCAAATTTTTGCTGCTAATGGAAATATTGAAAATGCTTTAGCTGTTCTTGGAGTGGTGTTGCATGAAGTTCTGAGCCTCAGTTATTAGAAAAAAATATACTTTCCTGCTTTAAAGGCAACATTGTTGATTGAGTAGAGTAACTGAATAATAAAAAATAGAAACAGAATTCAATAGAAAAGATGGTGACCTTCTCATTCTTTTTCTTCCAGCAAAATGATTATGACCTTAGGAAGAGGCACCTACTGACCCTTGCAAGTGAAAAGGAAAAGATATAAAGTCCTTTCCAACATTTTCTTTTCTAATTACTTCCATTGTGACTTTAGAGTCACACCCGCTTACTCCCACCAAAGTTTTCCTTATCAGTGGGTCCACCCTTCTATGTCATGCATGGACTTGCTAGGAAGCTGTCATTCTGGTGTCTTTCCAACTATCCTTGATTGTTTTATAGTGACCAGAGTTACTTTGTTAATAATGGATCTGTAGTGTTGACCAAGATTTGAGAAATAGTTATAAGAGTTAAGAAAAACATTTGGAATCCACAAAACTAGTTAAATAATTCTTGATTATCTAAATTTAGTACAAGAACTAGTGTAGTATCACAGTGAGCAGAAAAAGGTTTCATATTTTAATTGAATCTTAAAGCATTTAAGTTTATGCAAACCATCAGTTTTGATATTCTTATCATGATAAATGCTATGTGTTTAGAAAAATCAATGTTAAAATTTAGCTTCAAAGAATTCATGAAGAGAAACATAATGAAATCTTGATATATTATATACAAAAGACAAATCCCTGATCATTTCTTTTTATGCAGATGAGTTTGATTTAGACATAATTCCCCAACATCACCATGAATTTCCATCTGTGTAACCCTGATGTTCTTAAGCAGTCTGCTGTTACCTCATGCTCTGGGCTATATTCACTCCGCATGTATGGAAACTGTGACTATCTTAACACTTTAGATGATGATATGAATAACAATTGTTTGTTGATTTTATTCTCTATCTCCCTGGATAACCTGCTGTCTGCAAAGGCTGAATAAGTGGCAGATAGCTTTTGTCATCCCTTATCCAAGCTGTACACTTGTAAGGAAGAGCAGGGATAATCGCCTCAATCTAATTAGGGGTTAAAAGAGGCCATGACTGTGATGTGGCAGTGAGACATCTTACTGTAGCAATCCTGTTTGCATTAGAAAAATAAGGTTGTCATATTGATTATTCAAATTGGTTTATATTGGCCAAGGCTCAAGGGCTTGTATTGCAGCTGAAGCAGTTGAAGATCCCAGCTATTCACAGAAGACCTATGCTATAGCATATATTATATTGTGGCTTGTTTGCTAATTTGAGATTTTAAGATTGAAGACAGAGTTTAATAAGGTGATTTAAAGGTTAAACTGACCATCAGAAACTGAAATTTAGCTTCCACCTGTGCAGTGATTATGTAAATATTAAATGAGTAAAGATCCAGTGATGTTTTAGGTCTCTAAACTGAAGACATTATATATATCAATATAAAAGCATTATTTAGAACCATTTTAGTCTTTTGATGATGCATGTTTTGATGGTAACTGATACTAGTTAAAAGGAGTAGATTCTAAGTGTAAGCTGACACTTACCTTGCCTCCTCTTTCTATCCCGTTCCACACTTCTCTTCAACCTATTTTCCTGTTCTTCACATGAATATTTTAGAGTTTGCATATATTCTTGGAACAGGCGTATCATAATGGCAGATACAAATGTGTGAAAATTTCTTGTACAAATCTTTTTTAATTGTTGCACAAATGTCCTAGTCAACTGTATATAAGTCCAACTAAGTTGCTATGCATGGATAGCCTATATTCTGATGCCTATATATCAAATGCCTGTAGACATTGGATGCTTTTTATGAAAGTTTCATTATAGAACTGATTTTTAAAATGAGGAGTTAATATATAGACCCCTCCAGCAGTAGTCAACTATTTTTCTTTTGTCTTTTTGCTTTCTACTTTTTGAGTTATCACCATGATTCAACATGTTTCAATCAGTTATAGTTGTGACTTTGTGCTTTTTTGTGGCTCAAATGGTAGCAAGTTAGATCATTAAGAAACTCTTAAAATTAGCTCTTATGCCCTTTATACATAACTCTATTAGTTTTAAAATGATTCTTTATATTCTGTTCTAGTTTCATATTGAATATGCTTTGTCCTAGACCCTGGAATCAGCCACTTAATCCAAATACCTGTGGTATTTAAAGATCAAAATATGATGTTGCTAGTTCACTTTTCATTTTCATGCATTGGAGAAGGAAATGGCAACCCACTCCAGTGTTGTTGCCTGGAGAATCCCAGGGATGGGGGAGCCGGGTGGGCTGCCGTCTGTGGGGTCGCACAGAGTTGGACACGACTGAAGCGACTTAGCAGCAGCAGCAGCATCAGTGTTACTAGGGATGTCATCACTTTAGTTAAAAAACATAATATGTTTTATTGAATCTAAGTTGTGTCCAATTGTAATTTTATGTATTACTAAGAAGGAAAAAAAAAACACTGCTTATTAATTTTAAGACACCAACTAATACAAGATACATTCTCATTCCAGATATGTTAACATAGGATACAAAAATGTGCATCTTAATATCAATGAAGTATGTTGTACTGAATCATGAGTTCATACTAATATTTTAAAATAAAATTTAATATTGTAGAAATTTTACATAAGGTTTAGTTTATTTATGTATTTTTTCTTTCAGTGAATGTGTTTCTAACAATATCACATAATTTATTTGCTTTATTGTAGATATGCATGAAATTTTTAAAATGATGTCCTTGTGTTTATATTTATTATATTGTATTTATATTATTATATTTATTATAAAAATAACATGAAAAGTATAGATAGAATTTTATTATTAAATCCAGCAATAAGTTAAAAATAAGCTGGGAATTAAATGTAGCTTATTCCAAGAATATGAAGATGATTTAATATTGTAAAATTTCTTAATATAATTAGCAGTAGTAATAAATGAAAAGATTTCAGTGCTGTCTACAGATCTCCACTTCATTTATTCATGTAATTTTCATAGAGTAAAATATATGTATGTATAGAGTTCAGTAAGTTGTAGCAAATACATTCCCTTGTTACCACACCACATTCTTTTACAAAATTTTCTTCTACCTGTTTGCAGTCAGTCCCTGCTCCCCGCGCTGTTCTAATTTCATTGATAATAGATTAGTTCTAGAATGTCATGTAAATGGAATCTTAACAGTGTGTACTTTTTTGTGTTTGGTTCTTTTGCTCAGTATAATGTTTTGGAAAATTTTCCACATTGTTGGATGTATTAGTAGTTTGTTCCTTCTATTGCTGACTAGTATTCTATGATATGAATGTACCACAATTTATTCTATTGGAGTATATTTGGGTTATTTTCACCTTGGAGCTATTACGAATAAAGCTACCATGGACTTACTCATATAGATCTTTGTGGAACAATGTTTTCACCTCTCCTGTGTTAAATACCTAACAGTGAATTTTTGTCCTTTCAGAATAAAGCAGCTGTGAACGTGTGTATATATTTTTGAAGGAACATATGTTTTCATTTCTTTTAGGTAAATAGCAATAGAATAGAAGGATTATATGATAAGTATATATTTAACTTCTAAGTGATTTTGTGCAGTTGTTTAGTTTGCATTTCCATAAACAATGTATATTCCAGCAAGAAGTTTCAGTTTTTGCATATCTTTGCCAGTGTCTGATGTTGTCAGACCTTTGAATTCCACCTCTAATAATGGATCTGAAGTGAGTTTTAACTAGTGATGACATGATATTGAGCACTTTTTTATATGCTTATTTTTCCATTTGTATATTTTCTTTTGTAAAGTATATGTTTCAGCTTTTTATCCACTTTTCAAAAATGATTATTCATCCTTTTATTATTGAGTCATTGGAATGTCTTATATATTCTGGGTTTGAGTCCTTGTCAGATATGTATTGTGAATATTTTCCCCTAGTCTATGGCTTTTCTATTTATTTCTTATCAATGTTTTAAGATAAAGCATGGTTTTATAATTTGAAGTCCTACATGTTAGTTTTTTCTTTTATATGTAGTACTTACACCTTTTTCCTTACAGGTAAAAAGCGAGAATCAGCTTGTTAAAAAAACCTTTGTTGGTACAGTGATTATATTGCGTTGATTCTGTAAATATATTTGGTGGGAATTTATATGTCTAAGATACTATGTTTACCATCTGTGGACATAATATTCTTCTTCATTTATTTAGGACATAAAAACTTCTCAATAAAAAACAAGTGTTTTTTCCATAAAGGTTTTCTAAGTATTTCATTGAGTTATGCCTATCTACCTTGTGTATTTAATGTAATTATTCCTAACATCTCTGTCCTATTTGGGATTTGAATGGGAATTCTGTTAATATTTTTCCATTGAGTATAATTTTACTCTTGGTTTTTGGTAGGTAACATTAGATAAGATTTAACAAGTTTTCTTTCTATTTGCAGTTGTATAAAATTTTTTAGAAATCATTTATTTACATGTTTGATTTTTATTGTACATTTTTTTATATCAATTGAAGTTATGTTTTTTCTCTTTTAGTCTATAAATTCAGTGAATAATATTAATTATCTCTTATTAGTCTGTCCTCACATTCCTGAGGTACTCTCAACTTACACAATGTATTATTTTTTTCTATATATTTCTAGATAGGCTTTTTTCTTTGTTTCTGGATGAGATTTGTGTGTAATTTTTCTATCTCCAGGATTAGTGTCTAGGTCATACTTGCCTTGTAAAATGTAGTTGGGAACTCTGGCCCGGGATGTTGATAGTGAGGGAAGCTGTGTGGGTGGGAGGGGAGACTGGAGGGATGTGGAAGATGTCTGATTTCACCAGTTTTACTATGAACCTGAAACTGTTCTAAAATGAAAATCTATTTAAAAAATCTAATGTTGAATGGTTTGTCATTTTTTATTCTCAGGAAAAGTTTGTGTAGGATTGGGATTATAGATTCCTTGAATACTTGGTAGAACTAGCCTATAATAAAATGTAGGCCTAGTGTTTCCATTGTGAGGGAATTTAAACTACTTATTCAGGTTTCCTTTGATGATTACAGGACTATGAAGGCTTTCCATCTCATCTTAAATTAGTTTTTGTAATATTTCATTCTAGAATTTGTCAGATAAATTTGTCCTGAGCTTATAGATTTGTTCACATGTTATCTTCTTATTGGTTTTAAATCTATACAGCAATGGTCTGTGGCTGTATCCCCCTCTCCCTTTTAAATATTGGTTCTGTTTATTGTCTCCTCCTTACTTCTCACTTCATTTTTTTTTATTCTTTTTGGAAGAGAAACAATGTGAAAAACATCTGTGTCTTCTTTGAAGATGACATTTTATGCTAGATTATTCAGAATTCATTTTTAGAAGATTTCTCTTCCTGAATCTCTCTTTCCCCTTGTCTCATTCTGTTTTACATGTGTACACCCTTAAGGCATTTTTCTTTTGATAGCACTCAAATCATTTGTCCTTATGGGATACAGCAAGGTCCCTACACATGGACAAGTTCCATTCCAAGAGTACGTTTGTAAGTTCAATTTGTTAGTATTGCAAGCCCAACAAAGTTAGCCTCGGTATCTACCTAATACAGTTGACTATCATATAGTATTGGGCTGTAATAAGTTTATAATACTTTTCACATAAGTAATACATACAAGCAAACAAACCCCCTAAATAAAACATTTTTAATCTTACAGTACATTACCTTGAGAAGTACATTAGTACAGTACACCAGCTGGCCTACAGGAGCTGGCATTGAATGAGCAGGCAACAAGAGTTACTGACTAAAGGAGGCAGAGGTGAGAAATGGTCTAGCTGAAGGATCATCAGCAATAAGAGAGGGAGGGCAAGCTGAAGTTTCAACCACCCCTGATGTTGATGGCACAGAATTCCTTGCAGGATTCAGTTCCATCCACCCTCTTGAAAAAACGATTGAGTAATGTCTGGATACTAGGTTTTTTATTTTTTTTCCTCATCATAGATGACACGGCTGCAGTGGATTACGTTCTGAAAAGCTGCTATCACCTTTGTGTGCCATTCTACATTTGGGTCCTTTGCCTCAAAAATAAGAGTGGCTCCCTCAAATAAAGAAAATCTCCTTACCATTTCTGCACTGTGAATCTCTTCTTTTCTTCAGTTACTGATGTCTCTCTTCATCCTTACTCTGGGCCTCCAATTCCATTAGATCTTCATTAGTAAGCTATTAGCGTTACACAGCAAGGAGTTCAGTGAAGTTGTCCTCCTGCAGATCTAGCTCCAGCTTCTGGCTGAGGGTAACTACGTTGCTGAAGATTGTTTGGACACAGTATTCCACTAAAATTGTGGACAAACCGCAGGCAAGGTTCTTTCAAACCCCATTCATGTTGATGGCCGTAACCTCATGCCAAGCAAAATCATTTTTTTTTAATAGCCTTGTAGATGTTACATACTCCTTCCAGAATTGTTGCACGGTTATTCCTGATTCATCACTCACCTTTACTACCTGATGAAAATGGTGATGTAAACAATACTTCTTGAATGTCACTATAGCTCGCTGGTCCACAGTTTGGGTGAGCAATGTAGTATTTGATGGCAGATACACTACTATGATGTTGGGATGAAAGTTGTCTGTCCATGAAAGTGGAGTGGCCTGGAGCACTGTTGAGCAGTAAAAGAATGTTGAATGGGACTCCCCTTCTCCAAGCAATATTTATGTACCTCTGGGATTAAGTGGTGGACAACCAGTCCTGAAAATGGGCTGTGTACTTCAAGCTTTGGGGATACTCTTCCACACAACAGGAAAAGAGGCCTTGGCCATGTTTTTAAGGGTTCTTTGGTTGTATGAAAGATAAACTGAGAGAGGCTTCAACTTCATATTATCAGAAGCATTGCCACAAACAGCAGAGTTAGCATGTCCTTTGCTCCTTTATAGCCTGACATTAACTTTTCCTCTTTTCTGATGCAACTTTGGTCTGGCATTCTCTTCCAGTGCAGTCCTGTCTTATCTACATTAAAAACCTGCTTTGGTAAATATGCGCCTTCATTAGTAATTTCTCAAAGAGTTTCAGGAAATTCCCAGGCATACCATGTTGTACTCGCTGCCTTGCCACTGACTTTTAATGTTTTGAAGGCTGATGCTAGCCTTATACCAGTATAACCGCTGTAACTATCATTAAAAGATTTTTCTTTCATTCACTCAGAGTGCCTTTTGAAGGATAGAAGGTTTTAGTTTGGATGAAGTTCAGTCCATTCATTTACTCCTTTATAGATCATACTTTTGGTATTAACCTAAAATCTTTGCCTGACCAGTTTCGGCAAAAACTTTCTTCTGTTTTCTTCCACAAGTTTTATATGTTAATGTCTATGGTCTATTTTGAGATGCAATTTGAGTATAAGTTATGGATCAAAGTTCACTTTTTTCCTTTCTTTTTGCATATTGAAAATTCAATATTTCCAGCATCACTTTTTGATTACACCATTTTTTCTTTATTAAATTACCTTTGTATTTTGTAATGAAATCAGTTGTCCACAAATGTTATGTCTTTTCTAGACGTTCTGTTGTGTTCAACCGAAGTATTTGTCTATCTTGATGCCAGTACCACACTGTTTTGATTATTGTAGTCACAGTCTTCTGACTTTATTCTTTTTTCAAAAGTGTTTTTGCCATCTTCAGTTCAGTTCAGTCACTCAGTCATGTCCTACTCTTTGTGACTCCGTGAATCACAGCACACCAGGCTTCCCTGTCCATCACCAACTCCCGGAGTTTACCCAAACTCATGTCCACTGAGTCGGTGATCCCATCCAGCCATCTCATCCTCTGTCGTCCCCTTCTCCTCCTGCACCCAACCCCTCCCAGCATGAGGGTCTTTTCCAATGAGTCAACTCTTCGCACGAGGTGGCCAAACTACTGGAGTTTCAGCTTCAGCATCAGTCCTTCCAATGAACACCCAGGACTGATCTCCTTTAGGATGGACTGGTTGGATCTCCTTTGCTATCTTAGGTTCTTTGTAATACCATATGAATTTTATAATCATTCTCTCAATCACTGTAAAGTACCCTACTTATAATTTGATTGAATCTGCAGATCAATTTGGGGAGAATTAACATCTTAATAATATTGGGTCTTCTAATGCCCTCACAAGATAAATTTCTCCATTTATTCAGGTCTCAATAGTATTTTATAGTTTACAGTCTAGGGGTCTATGATACTTTCTTTTTTCATATTCTGAAGTATTTTCATATTTTTGATGATACTGTCTATGTTGTTTAAATATATGTTTTCAATTTCTGCTTGTTTCTACTATATAGAATTACAGCTGAATTTGGTATAGCGATCTTATATCCTGCCATCTCATCAAGCTCACTTATTTTTCTAGTTGCTTTGTTATAGATTCCTTAAGATTTTCTATGTAATTGAACATGGAAAAGACAATTTTACTCATTTCCAGTTAGGATGCTTTTAATTTTTTTTTCTTGCCTGATAGCTCAGGCTAGAGCCTCTTTTACAACATTGAATAGAAGTGGTAAGATTAGACAGTTTTGTCTTGTTCCTGATCTTAGTCAACATTCAGTCTTTTTCATCATTATGTATGATGTTGGCATAAGATTTTGTTAAACCCCTTTTATCAGGTTAAGGAAGTGCCATTCAAGTCCTGGCTTACCAACAACATTTTTAGTGACAGATGTTGGATGTTGTCAGATTTATTTTTGTGACTACTGAGATGATCTTATTTTTTCCTAATCTAATTGTTAATATGGTGAATTACATTGATTGATTTTCAAATATAAAACACTTTTTCATTTCCAGTATAAAGCTCCATTTGATCATGATGTCTTATCTTTTTTGTGTTTATATTGTTTCATTTGATTTGCTAAAATTACATTTATAACTTTTACATCTGTTTTCATAAGCAATATTTGTCTGCAGTTTTATTTTCCTTGTAGTTTTCTTTGTATTTGGTGTCAGGATAATTCTAGCTTCACAGAATGTGTTGGAAAGTATTATTTATTTTCCAGTTTTCTGGAAGAGTTTGTATAGAATTAGTGTCATTTCTTTGTTAATCATTGGATTGGCCCAAAAGTTCATTTGGGTTTTTCTGTAAGATGTTATGAACTTTTGGACCAATCTAATATTTGATAAAATCCACGAGCAAAGCCATTTGGACCAGGATTTTTTTCTTTCTGGAAATGTTTTTAACTAAAAATTAAATTTCTTAAGTAGAGAAATTAGTAGACAAATTATAGAGAAATATGTTAATTCAGTTTATTTCTTCTTGAGTGAACTTTGGTAGTTTTGTCTTTCTTTTCTTTTTTGTGCTATGCAAGTAGTTTTATCTCTCATGGGGTTGGTTCATCTTACCCAAGATGTTGAATGTATAGACATAAAGCCGTATTTGTAGAATCCATACCAATGTCACTTCTTCTATTCCTGATATTGATAATTTATGTCTCCTCTCTTTTTTTTCTCATCAGTCTGCCTAGAGGTTTGTCAATTTTATCAATCTTTCTCAAAGAACCAGCTTTTAGGTTCATTGATTTCCTCTATAGTTTTTGTTTCCTCTGTAGTTTTCTGTTTCATTGCTTTTCACATTGAACAGTATTATTTTCTTTTTACTACTTACATTCAGCTTAATTTACTGTTGTTTTAGTTTCTTAAGGTGTAAACTGAGGCCATTGATTTTAGACCTTTTATCTTTTCTCCTGTGGCTACTTAGTACTAAGTATCTTCTCCTTTAGTAAAACCCTTAGGTTCTGATATGTTACGTTTTCATTTTTATTCAGTTCAAATAATTTTTCATTTCACTTTGATTTATTCATTGACCAGGGGTTATTTAAAAGTATGGTATTTAGTTTCCAGGTATTTGGGGATTTTCTAGACATCTTTTTGTAACTCCTTTATAATTTGCATTCACTGTGCCAAGGAGCATGCTTTTTATGCTTTAAACCCTATTAAATTCACTGAGACATTTTATGACTCAGAATATGCTCTATTTTAGTGAGTGTTATGAAAAATACTGTGTATTCAGCTTGTTATTTTATGGAGTATTCTGTCAACGTCAGTTGCGTCAAGTTGGTTGATAGTGCAGTTACATTTCTTGTGTCCTTGCTAATTTTCTTTCCCCTCATTCTATCAAATATTGAGAAGAAAGGAACTGAAATCTCCAACCACATTCTGTATTTCCCTGGATATTTTTGCAGTCCTATAAATATTATTAAGCTTTTTTCTTGGATGCAGTTCATTGAAGAAAATTTGGTTCTTTTAGGTCTTGTTATTATGCTTTGTTAGGTAAGTCTGGCGAAGCACTTAGTCTAATGTTAATTACTCCCCACAACTGAAGCACCCAACTTGTTGAGTACTCTAACCAATGCTTTGTGCATTGTGAGTTTTTCTCATCTGACTTGTTGGAACAAGCATTGTTTCCCATTCTGTGTAAGCACCAGACTCTGATCTCCAGTTCTTTGAGATGTGTTTTCTTTCATTACAGGCATGTGCTAATTAGTACTCTGCTGACTATAGAAAGGGGATTCTCAGTAGATTTCCACTGTGCTCTGCTCTCCGTTCCATTTCTCTGTCTTGTGAACTTCAGTTGCCTTAGTCTCCATGGAATCTTAGCTCTTGACTTCTTAAATCAAAGCATTTGCCAGGCTCCACCTGGGTTCTATCTGTAGTTATCTTTTTTTCCCCCTTGTTTCTCTGATGTCTCGCTTGTCCAATATTGATGTATTTATTCAGCCTTTTTAGTCTTACAACTTCATAGTCCATCTTTTTCTGCCTTTTCCATTCAGTCTTTTTTCTTTATATTTAACTTATGGCTCTTTTTGACAGCCTTATGTTGGGGCCTTTTTTAAAAAAATTTGATTTTGACTATAACTTTTAATTTGATTGTTTATTTTTATTATTTAGATTTTTACCTAATGTAGTTGTTGATATAGTTGTTTATATGTCTCACTTTGCTTGGATTTGCTTTAATTATGTGCATTTCCTGTTTCTTATTACTGAAATAGTTTTTAGTATTTCATTTAAATTTCAGTGTTTTTAAATCTATTTCTCATTGTATTATTTTCAGTTGTTACACTGAAGATTACATCTTTAACTTATTTCATTAAAGTACATCTTTAATGCATCCCATTCTAGTTCAGCTTTTCTGATTTTGCTTATCCCAAGCAATAGTGTTTTTATTTCACCTTCAGTTTTGAAAGATAGTTTTTCTTGATGCACAGTTCTTGATTGACAGTTTTTTCTCTCATCACTTCAAATGTTGTTTTGGCTTTCTTAACTTCTGATGTCAAGTTAGCTGTAGTCTTAAGATTGTTCCTTTATGTTAAGGATTTTTTGTTCTCTGGCCTCTCTCCTGTTTTCTCTTTATCTTTGGCTTTTAGTCTTTTTGCTATCATGCATAAAGATTCAGGCTTCCCTGATAGCTCAGTTGGCATAGAATCCACCTGCAATGCAAGAGACACCAGTTTGATTCCTGAGTCAGGAAGATCTGCTGGAGAGGGGACAGGCTCTCCACTCCAGTATTCTGTGGCTCAGCTGGTAAAGAATCTGCCTGCAGTGTGGGATACCTGGGTTGGATGCCTGGGTTGGGAAGATCCACTGGAGAAGGGAAAGGCTACCCACTCCAGTATTCTAGCCTAGAGAATTCCATGGACTGTGTCATCCATGGGGTTGTAAAGAGTCGGACACAACTGAGTGACTTTCACTAGTCTAGTTACTAAAGAGATAGAGTGGTTTTCTTTTTGTTTATCCCACTTGTTCAGTGTACTTTTTGACTGTGTAAATTAGTGTTTTTCACCAAATTTGGAAACTTTAATCTTTTTTTTCACTTTCACAACTGAATTGTCAAGAACTAAATAAACTTACTGCCTTAAAAGTGTGGTCTTTTGGCAAAGAGGACATAGATACTGATACAAAAGTACACATTTAAGTAACTACTTACCTTTTTTTAAAAAATTGAAGCATAATTGATTTTAAATGTTGTGTTAATTTCAAATATACAGCAGAGTGAGTTAGTCATATTGTCACAGCATGCCAGGCTCCTTTGTCCATGGAGTTCTCCAGGCAAGACTACTGGTGTGGGTAGCATATCCCTTCTCCAGGGGATCTTCCCAACCCAGGAATTGAATTGGGGTCTCCTTCATTGCAGGTGGATTCTTTACCAGCTCAACTACCAGGGAAAAAATATATATATATATATATATATATATATATATATAAACATGTATATACGTATTTTTTCCCTCAGATTCTTTTCCCTTTGGCAGGAAATTGTTTCTTAAAATGTTCAGTTTGTTCATTTTTTTTCCTCTTTACACATACATTAGACTGCTTGTTCTTGTCCCACAGATCTTTTGAGGTCCTGTTTGTTGTCCTTATTTTTTTTTCTTCTTTTTGTACTCCAGATTGGGGAACATTTTGATCTTTCTTTAAAGTTCACTTACTTTGGTTTTGCTCTTCTCTTATCTTTTCATGACCTCATTTAGTGAATTTTAATTTTAGTATTTATTTTTAGCTTTTGAATATCCTTTTTGAAAAATACAATTTTTACATCTCTGATCAGATTTCCTATCTGCTCATTCATTGCTGCTTGCTCCTTGGAAGAAAAGCTATGACAAACTTAGACATCATATTTAAAAGCAGAGAGATTACTTTATTGACAAAGGTCCATATAGTCAACGATATGGTTTTTCCAGTAGTCATGTATGGATATGAGAGTTGGACCATAAAGAAGGCTGAACACCAAAGAATTGATGCTTTTGAACTGTGGTGTTGGAGAAGACTCTTGAGAGTCCCTTGGACTGGAGATCAAACCAGTCCTTCCTAAAGGAGATCAATCTTGAATATTCATTGGAAGGACTGATGCTGAAGCTGAAGAGCCAATACTTTGGCCACCTGATGTGAAGAGCTGACTCATTAAAAAAGACCCTGATTCTGGGAAAGATTGAAGGCAGGAGGAGAAGGGGACGACAGGGATGAGATGATTGGATGGCATCACCGACTCAATGGACGTGAGTTTGAGCAAGCTCTGGGAGATGGTGAAGGACAGGGAAGCCTGGCGTGCTGCAGTCTGTGGGGTCATAAAGAGTCAGAAATGACTGAGTGACTTAACAGCAACAACAACAATATTCATTGACACTATTTTTTCTTTCAATATTTGAACAGTTTGTAATAGCTGCCAAGAAACCCCTGTTTGCTAGAATTGACATCTGATTAATTCATAGTGTCTATTTATTTTTGTCTTATACATTGTTATTGTTTAGTCATTAAATCCTGTCCAACTCTTGCTACTCCGTGGACTGTAGCCCACCAGGCTCCTCTGTCCATGGAATTTCCCAGGCAAGAATACGGGAGTTGGTTGCCATTTCCTTCTCCAGGGCATCTTCCTAGCCCAGGTATCAAACCTGCATCTCCTGCGTTGGCAGACAGATTCTTTACCACTAAGCCACCAGTAAAGCCCTGATTCACAATTAATTGTTTGTTTGCATGTCTGGTTATTTTTACTTAAAGCTTAAACATCATAGCCGTTCTAGATTCAGTTTGATTCAGCTGTGCTCTTTTGGGGATATTGTTTTATTTAGTATTTTTTGTTTTTGTACTTTTCTCATCTGAAACTACAAAATTACCCTCCCTGTCTCTAGGCAGTTTCTGATATAGCTATGTTGTTACAATTTCCCACTGCTCCTTTTTTATTCTGACTCTTTGAGGTAGTTGGGGTGGTCTGTTTTGTTCCTTGGTTGTCAGCCAGGAATTTAGATTGAGATAGAGCTAATCTTGTCTGCTTTTTTTTTTTTTAATGAATCAGTCCCTAACTTTCAGCTCCTGTACCAATTTTACAGTCTATACTTAGGTGCTTCAAGTACATTCTGCTTCATTTTCTTCCAGCAGAGATGTACACTGACTTAACTGCTTCTAAATACTATAACAAAATACCACAGGTTGACTTAAACAACAAACATTCATTTCTCATAGTTCTGGAGACTGAGAGGTCTGATATCAGAGTGCAGTGTGGTTAACGGGTGGATGATAACACCTGCTTTGATTTGCTGATGGTTGCCTTCTTTCTGTTGCTTCACATGGTAAGGAAGGGCTGTGGTATCTTAATCATGTTACAAAGGCAATAATTCAGTTACAGAGAATCTATTCTCATGACAGCATCTAAACCTAATCGCCTCCCAAAGGCCCCACCTCCAGATACAGTCACTTTGGCAATTAGGGCTTCAACATACGGGTTTTCAGGGGCCACACTCAGTCACAGCATGTATGGGCATGCATTCCATTATAAAAGGCATCTAGTACATTGTTCTCTAATCTGTGATTAATGCTTTACTTGACTTCCTGAAAATTTTCCCCAACTCTATGTTGTTGAGCTGTCAGCCTGAGATTCGGACAGAATTTATATTCATATTTGGGTCATACTCCTTTTGTGATTCTCTTGCTGCCAACGTTTCCCCCTTTAAATTTCCTGTACTCTTTCAGACCTGACCTCTGATTCTAATACCACGATCCAAAAAGGTGGTTGTTTTCTACCATTGAGTTTCTCCTGTTACAGCTATGATGGACAGGAGTACCCTCATACTAGAAAGCCATGGAATGGTAACATTTTTGAAATGTGGCTTTTGGATTTTGTACAGTGTCTCTGAATTATTTTTTCTATGTTAGGTTTTTACAAATTGTATCTGTTGGAAATTTTTTTCCACCATGTATTTCTTAACTTTTATCAGAGGTACTCTTAATTTTAACCTTAAAATTGCATCATAACAAAACTTTTAAAATAAAAGTTCTTTGACTTGAGAGAATTTTTATACTTAAATTTTAACCTATATATCTATTACTGATAGTTTTCTAATGCATAGAATTCTTCAAAGACCATTTTATTAATCAGAGTATATTTACCATTTTTTAAAATTGAAAATGTAATCTCTGAGGTATTTACCTGTCATTCACAGTTATGAGTCAGTGGGCTTCCGTAAAGAACCCGCCTGCCAATGCAGGAGACAAGAGAAGCGTGTTTGACCCCAGGGTCAGGAACCTCCCCTGGTGGAGGGCAGGTCAACCCTCTCCAATAATCTTACCTGGAGAATCCCATGGACAGATAACCTGGTGGGCTATAGTCCATAGTGTTGCAAAGAGAAGGACACAAATGAGGTGACTTAGTACACACAGCGTAAGTCAATAGCTTTCGAATTGATGGACTCACAATTTTGGCTGAAGATTATTTTATGTTTCCACCTCAAGAAACCTTTATTTGCTAAGTGTTTCAGTAGTTTTAATGTGTAGATTTCTGTGCTGATGTGAGTGTATATAAATTTAGAACAATTACAGTAAAAGTTATGCTATCTGGGATATTGGGGAATTAATTTTCGTGGTTAGGTTTTTTTTTTTTTTATTGCAGAGATTTCACTCTTTTAAAGTACAAAAACTTTTTTCTTTGAATATTTTTCCTGAATATGTATGTTCATTATAAAATGTTATCAGAATTATTGAGCAGAGGAAGAAAAGCAATAAAAGTTAACTGTCACACTTGCCACCAAAAAGTTCAGTTCAGTTTAGTCGCTCAGTCGTGTCAGACTCTTGGTGACCCCATCAACTGCAGCATGCCCTGTCCATCACCAACTCCTGGAGCTTGGACACAACTCATGTCCATTGAGTCGGTGATGCCATCCAACCATCTCATCCTCTGTCATCCCCTTCTCCTCTCACCTTTAATCTTTCCCAGAATCAGGGTCTTTTCCAATGAGTCAGTTCTTCACATCAGGTGGCCCAAGTATTGGAGTCTCAGCCTCAGCATCAGTCTTTCCAATGAATATTCAGGACTGATTTCCTTTAGGATTGACTGGTTTGATCTCCTTGTAGTCCAAGGAACTTTCAAGAGTCTTCTCCAATGCCACAGTTCAAAAGCATCAATTTTTCAGCGCTCTCAGCTTTTTTTGTAGTCCAACTCTCACAGCCATACATGACTACTGGAAAACCATAGCTTTGACTAGACAGACCTTTGTTGGCAAAGTAATGTCTCTGCTTTTTAATATGTTGTCTAGGTTAGTCAAAGCTTTTCTTCCAAGGAGCAAGCATCTTTTAATTTAATGACTGCAATCACCATCTGCCGTGATCTTGGAGCCCCCCAAAATAAAGTCTGTCACTGTTTGCATGATTTCCCTATTTATTTGCCATGAAGTGATGGGACCAGATGCCATGATCTTAGTTTTCTGAATGTTGAGTTTTAAGCTAACCTTTTCACTCTTCTCTTTCACTTTCATCGAAAGACTCTTTAGTTCTTCTTCGCTCTCTGTCATAAGGGTGGTGTCATCTGCATATCTGAGGTTATTGATATTTCTCCTGGCAATCTTAATTCCCACTTGTGCTTCCTCTAGCCTGGCATTTTGCATGATGTACTCTGCATAGAAGTTAAATAAGCAGAGTGACAATATACAACCTTAACATATACCTTTCCCAATTCGTAACCAGTCTGTTGTTCCATGTCCAGTTCTAACTGTTGCCTCTTGACCTGCACACAGTTTTCTCAAGAGGCAGGTCAGGTGGTCTGGTATTCCCATCTCTTTCAGAATTTTCCACAGTTCGTTGTGATCCACACAGTCAAAGGCTTTGGCGTAGTCAATAAAGCAGAACTAGAGGTTTTTCTGGAACTCTTGCTTTTTCGATGATTCAGCGGATGTTGGCAATTTGATCTCTGGTTCCTCTGCCTTTTCTAAATCCAGCTTCAACATCTGGAAGTTCATGGTTCATGTACTGCTGAAGCCTGGCTTGGAGAATTTTGAGCATTACTTTGCTAGCGTGTGAGATGAGTGCAATTGTACAGTAGTTTGAACATTCTTTGGCATTGCCTTTCTTAGGGATTGGATTGAAAATGGACTTTTTTCAGTCCTGTGGCCACTGCTGAGTTTTCCAAATTTGCTGGCATATTGAGTGCAGCACTTTCACAGCATCATCTTTTAGGGTTTGAAATAGTTCAACTGGAATTCCATCACCTCCACTAGTTTTATTTGTAGTGATGCTTCCTAAGGCCCACTTGACTTCGCATTCCAGGATGTCTGGCTCTAGGTGAGTGATCACACCATTGTGCTTATCTGGGTCACTAAGATCTTTTTTGTATAGTTCTTCTGTGTATTCTTATGACCTCTTTTTAATATCTTCTGCTTCTGTTAAGTCCATACCATTTGGATGCCCGTCTTTGCATGAAATGATCCCTTGATGTCTCTAATTTTCTTGAAGAGCTCTCTAGTCTTTCCCATTGTACTATATTCCTCTATTTCTTTACATTGATCACTGAGGAAGGCTTTCTTATCTCTCTCTGCTATCCTTTGGAACTCTGCTTTCAAATGGATGAATCTTTCCTTTTCTCCTTTGCCTTTAGCTTCTCTTCTTTTCTCAGCTATTTGTAAGGACCCTTCAGACAACCATTTTGCCCTTTTGCATTTCTTTTTCTTGGGGACAGTCTTAATCACTGCCTCCTGTACAATGTCATGAACCTCCATCCATAGTTTTTCAGGCACTCTATCAATAGATCTAATCCTGTGAATCTAACTGGCACTTTCATTGTATGCATGTAAGGGGTTTGAGTTAGGTCGTACCTGAATGATCTAGTGGTTTTCCATGCTTTCTTCAATTTAAGTCTGAATTGTACACTAAGGAGTCCATGATGTGAGCCACAGTCAGCTCCTGGCCTTGTCGTCAGGTGTTGTGTGAGTAAAGGGCCACCACGTGCATAATTCAGGACGCCAGGCTGCTTGTTGGAACCTGCGCGTGATTTTCCAGGAGGCTTTTGTGCTAGGCTTGTGGTGTTCCTCAAACACCCTCATCTTTGTCCCAGGGGTTGATGTATGGGAGAGGCCTCATACCCCTGCTGTCTTTCTGCTGTGTTTGCTTAGAGCTAACCTCGGGCCTAGTGAGGGAAAGAGCTGCAGCAGGCCTGCTTGAAGCTGAAAGATCGTCCTACCTCCTGGAACTCAAAAAAAAGGATAGGGCAGCCCAGTGCTAGGGACACCCTGGTGTCCTCAGTCTGTGTGAGGACTGACTGTAAGGAGAGTTGAGCTCTGCAGACAGCCTTGTGTTTGTGGAATTCTTTAGGAACGTCTAATGTTGTCACCAGTTGGTGTTTTAAATTCCACATTGTAATAATGCATAAAATTTTCCATAAAATCATGCATAAAAATTTCAGTCATAAAAATTTATTGAGAAATACTCACTGTTGACTTACTGTATGTAATATGTCTGTTACTAAGTTTTTAAAATTTGGAATAATAAAATTTGCTCAGCTAAATAGTCATTTTAAAATATCATATAAGTTTTTCTTTATATAGTGGGTTCAACACAAGCCATTTATTGTTTAAATACCCTATTTTTCTTATGTAGCTTAAATTTTTTAAAGACTTTATGAAATATAGATTCATGATAATTTTTTCATAATGACAAATTTTAATTTAGGTGCTATTTTAAAGTTTAAATACTAATGAACAGGTCTAAGAATGTCAAACTTTCAAAATTACTTTCCTATAGATATCTTATTCTACTTTTTCTTATTTATTTCAAGGGTAGCGATGGTTTTCTCCTTTTCTGAGGCAAAACAACCGGTCAGAGCAGAGTTTGGAAGAACTGATAAACTTGCGCTGCCACAGAAAGGTGCCTGGTTAGAATATTTCTCCCTTGATATAAAGGGATTATCCTCATGTGTTGCCTGAATTCATGAAGTCATCTGAATTTTAAAATTTAAGTGTGTAGTCTTTGCAGTCATAAACATGAGTGTTCTAACTTCTTAAAGCCTTTGGATACAATATAATTGAAATGTTTTAGAAATAATGATTTTAGAAGGACTTTAAACATTTGTAAACATATGAGTTTTAAAAATCCAAATTTACCCTTGATAATTAGGGATTATAAAAGGATTAAAAGTTTTGGCTGGAGATTTTGATTTACACAGAAATATGTAGCAATATTATTTCCTGAAATGAGGAGGTGGGTGGAGAAAGATTAATTGTTGTTAGTGCTGAATAGTCCTGAATAATAAGTTGTAGTTCATATGCAGATGGTTCTTATAAATTTACACTTTGGCACTGGATGAAATTGATAGATGTTAGGCATAAACAGCCAGGGACGAGATTTTAATGTCCTTTTACTCACGTACACTAGTTTGAAGATGACCTAACTGTTAGCAGTGGGTACCCTTCAGTCCTTGTATTTTGAATTTTTGTTTAATTGAAAGCAAAATACATTTTTTATGCATTTTCTGTATTTTTGCAAAAAAACATTTACAGGTACCTTTGTCAGAAAATGCTACATTTGTCAGGAAATAAGTTAAACTATGAAATAATAAAAAATTTTATAATGCCTCTTGCTAAGTACATTATAAGGATACAAGGATACACTTAGCTGAAAGTCATTTTCATTGAACTAGGAATCATCTGGAAAGGTTATTTTTGTTTTAATTATCCTTTTTAGGAATGCATGTCACTGTAAGTAAAATAGGAATTAAGAAATTTTAAGCACCTGCATTTCATCTAACATATAGGTGAGTAATCCAGGAAAGTGATGTCAGTCATTATGTGATAGAAAGAAGATTGCTTAATAGTAGGCTTTTGTGTCGAATGGCATTATATTTGCCTAGAATCATTTTAATAGAGAATTTTTGTTTAGTGTGCATTGATAATTTAGAAAATGAAACTGGTTTTGCACTTTGCTCATATGCCAGTTTTTTTTTTTTTTTTTTTTAATGGATTAAGGGCCTAAAGGAATAGAGGAAGTGAATGGACACTGATGTTTCAAAATATCTCATTTTGCCTAAAAGCAAGTACCGCAGATAAATGCCCATAAAGGGATTTCTTTCTTAAGCCCCGTGGATTTTTCCCCCGCACAACTTTTTGTGTGAGTTAGAAATGAAAACCATTCATCTAGTGCCCCAAAGAACGGCCTTATTGAATGGAATAACAGTGTAATGTACCATTGAAGGCAGGATTGAAAGTGATTATCTTGTTAACTCTTGACAGTTACCGCCAGCTTGAAATGGAACCGGCAGGCTTGATTTGCAAATGAATTAGAGCTTTTTCATTTTGTGCCAGGATCATCTTTTTATATTCTGATATGACAGATGCCATGTTCCAGGCTTTTGTTTTTCTTTGGTTTTATACTTGCAAATAAAAAACAAAAGATTATGATAGTCATTTTATTTGCATCTTTTCTCTTGGAGTTTATTCTTTGTATAGAAGTTTTTAATTTTATATTTTTCAAAAATTTGTTTCACTACTATTGTTTTTATCAGAATTAAGTTTGATTAATTTAAGTAAGGTAGTAATTGGGTGAAAGAGAAGCATTTATTGGCTTTTAAGGGGTAGAAATTTACAAACAGAGTAGTGTGGTTAATGAAAACGTAATTTTTGGCTACATTTAATTCAACTAGCTTTTTTTATTTTTTATTTTGATATAAGTTCATACTTGTAGAGAAGTTTCCATAATAGTACAAGAAACTCCCGTGTACTCTTTGCCCAAATTCACCAGTTGTTTCCCACTTGCGCCTCCCTTATCACCCCTCCCTCCCTCCTCTTCCTTCCTCCTTTCTCTGCCACACATATTTATAAATGTATATATATTTATGAACCAAAAGAGAATATATTGAAAGCATTGTTCCCTATAAATACTCTAGTACACACATTCTAAGAGCAAAAACATTCTCTTACGTAACCATGAGTAATAGATTTTGAGAACTCAGAGTTTAAAATAAAAGTATTTTTGTGTGTGTTTTTCCTCCTCTTGTATTGGTAAAAAAATCAATGTGAGGGTTTTTGTGTTTTATCTACAAAATTATACTATTTCTGTTTATATTTAATCATCTTAAATAAATACTGTGATTTTAGTGCATTTTGTATGTATGACTTATTAACCTGGAACCTTGTTTTTCTTGTCCAGATAGTTTTTATTATTGAAGAATTAATATACTTAAAACTTGTATATTCCATTTAATATAAATGTAGTAGTTAACGTAGCCCTCCCCCATCTAGGTAACATGCATTTTCTATCCAGAAAGGTCTTCATTGACTTATATACACATACACTCATATTCTTGTAGACTTTTAAGTTAAATATCTTTAAATTATAGCTTGAAGATTGTAAATTTAAAGTTCTATAAGTATTTTTCTTTGCAAAAAGTTACATTTTGTTGTGTACAAATCTTAATAAAATATGGAACTTAGGAATAAGTTACTCCCCATTTTACACTATTGAGTTTCCACGGTAAACATTAGCACTGCAGCCTGTTTCATAAAATAGGAACTGCAGGCATTTATAACCATATATCATATTAATATGATCTGTTGAGAACCTTTATCAAAATGCCAGTCTTTTAAAGATATGATTAAGTATATTGGTGAACATCACCAAACTAAGTAAGTGTTTACCAGAGCCTACTGTTTTTGAGTTATAAGATGATAGTCTTGAAGGGAAACTGTTCGGAATCAGTTGAGGAAGAAAGCAGGACTATTTCTAAATATTCCATCTTCACTGTCTTATCACAAATTCCATTCTCTCTTCCTCTTCTCCCCTCTCCCCAATCTTTCAGGATAGTTGGGTTGATCCAGGTATGTTTGGTGTGTTATGTTTTTATGATATGTTTAAGTTTGACATTTCTTTATATGAAGGATGACCATTTAATATATTGTCCTGCCTTTGACACTAAGAATGCTGTTAATAGTTCAATCAGGATATGAGAAGTCAGAACTTTCCCAGGCAAAGGAGGATATATGGTTCATCACCTTATTTCCATATCATCTTGTGAAATGTGTATTATTGCTGATTTTACACTGATAACCTGATACAGATTCAAATGTTAAAATTTTTAATGTAAGTATAGTTGTGAACCTATAAAGTAACTTAAGATTTGAAATATTCAGAATGCTATTTCAGTGTTGCCCAATTTGAATCCTTAAACTACTTTATAGTATTTACATCTTTTAAGAATTTTATTTATTTGCCCTATAATAGATAATAGCCCTATATTGCATACAATTTAAATATTATCTTAATGTTTAGAATTATGAATTTGGAGGATAGATGAATTCCTGAAAATGTTTTTATGATTTTATATAGTCCTGTTTTATAAAAATGTAATACCTGTAAAACTGATTATTCAATGTTATACTAAACTATGTTTAATTAATGAAGATAATGCCATTTTCCCCCAGTGTACTTGAATGTTTCTTACTGATTATGCTAAGTTCAGTTTTTAGATGGAGTAATTAACATTTGTCTTTTTTCATGTCACTTTTCCTTTCTCCAACTCTCATTTTGTAGAGTTGAGTTGTTTTTATGGTAAAGTTTCTGTCTTTCACTGTGGTCTTTACAGTTAATTCTTTTGTTTTTATTTCATTTTTTGGTCATTCTTTCCTTTAGTTTTTTCAGCTAATACTTTTATTTTGTAAAATTAAGAAAAATTCTTATATTTTTTACATGTAAGGTAGAGTAAAAGCAGATAGGAGAAGCTAAGTTCTCAACTTTAAATTTATCTCCCTTTATTTTGTTGACTCTTCCTTTCTTAATTTGTATCTGTCCTTTGCAGTTTGGGTTCTGAGACCCTTTTCATTGTCAGTGACACTGTCAATGATTAGCATGAATCAAAATAATAAGAGAACAGTAAATCATGATTTACCTCTGCCTATCCCTCAGTTTCCTAAAATCATAATAACTTCATATGGATTAATAGCTTGAATACAAGTAGAATTCAAATGATTTAAATCAGGAGTCAGCAGACTTTTTCTGTGAAGGGCCAGATACTAAAAATTTTAGGCTTTGTGGGGAGAAGGCAAAATTGAGAATATTATGTTACTATTTATATAGTAAGAAGGAAGATAGAATCTACAATTTTATTTCCAAATGTGAAATACAGTTATTTAGCAGATTTTTTTTGTAATACAAGTGTGTAAATAAGAAGAATAGAATTCTTCAAGGAGGATAGCATTTCACTTAATTGAGATTCAAAGTTAGTATTCTCTGTTATCAAAAGTGTTTACAAACATTCTTCCGTTAATCCGGATTTGTAATGAGAGTTTTAAAAATAGTTCATCTTTGAAATTTTTTTTTTTCACAGACTAGTACTGCCGAATAGTGATCATCCATGAACACATGATTTTAATTGAACATTGTAATTCCTTGGAATACATATATAAAATTCTATTAGATTCTTTTCTTGATGTTTGTCTTGTAGTTATTACACTGAAGATTAATCACTTTTACTTTGAGGGGAAGCTCCTCAGTTGCACACATGAATGGGTTTGGAAGTATGGAAGCTTTCTTTGCACTTGCATTGAGATTGGAAAAATACTAGTGGAACTGTAACTTGAGCTTGGAAAATATATTCCTTGAAAGATATGTGGGAAAGGAGATCTCGCTTTTGTTTTGATTTTGACAGGGTGGGAACTGTATAAAGCAGCTTGACGTCATTTTGTGGCCCAGACAGTGTAAGTTGCTTCTCTTTGTTTGTGTTTGTCTAGTTTGGTTGTGCTGGGCCTTTGTCGCTACACGCGGGCACTGCCAGGGTGGTGCAGAGGCTTCTCCTGCAGTGGCTGCTCTTGTGGCGGAGCACGAGGTCTAGGTGCCCGGGCTTCAGTAGCTGTGGCTCAGGGACTCAGTAGTTGTGGCTCAGGGACTCAGTAGCTGTGACTTAGGGACTCAGTAGTTGTGGCTAGGGACTCAGTAGTTGTGGCTTAGGGACTCAGTAGTTGTGGCTCAGGGACTCAGTAGTTGTGGCTTATGGACTCAGTAGTTGTGGCTCAGGGGCTCAGTAGTTGTGGCTCAGGGGCTCAGTAGTTGTGGCTCAGGGGCTCAGTAGTTGTGGCTCAGGGGCTCAGTAGTTGTGGCTCAGGGGCTCAGTAGCTGTAGCTCAGGGACTCAGTAGTTGTGGCTTATGGACTCAGTAGTTGTGGCTCAGGGACTCAGTAGTTGTGGCTCAGGGACTCAGTAGTTGTGGCTTATGGACTCAGTAGTTGTGGCTCAGGGGCCCAGTAGTTGTGGCTCAGTAGTTGTGGCTCAGGGGCTCAGTAGCTGTAGCTCAGGGACTCAGTAGTTGTGGCTTATGGACTCAGTAGTTGTGGCTCAGGGACTCAGTAGTTGTGGCTCAGGGACTCAGTAGTTGTGGCTCAGGGACTCAGTAGTTGTGGCTTATGGACTCAGTAGTTGTGGCTCAGGGACTCAGTAGCTGTGGCTCAGGGACTCAGTAGTTGTGGCTCAGGGACTCAGTAGTTGTGGCCCACAGGCTTCAGTTGCTCCGTGGTACGTGGAATCCTTCCAGACCAGGGAGTGAACCCGTGTCCCCTGTATTTGCGGGCAGATTCCTATCCACCCTACCACCAGGGAAGTCCTGTCAGTTGTTTTTGAACTGACTTTAATGCAGTATAAGTTTTGCCTGTAAGCATTGTGTTGCCTGGCGTGCTGCAGTCCATGCAGTTGCAAAGAAGTGGGCACAACTGAGTGACTTAACTGATCGTGTTGCCTTTTAATTTTTGATTGAATTCATTAGAAAATGTTATTAGCTCCTCACCTAAAGCTAATTTCCATTGCCATTCAGTATTCAATAAAAGAAGTAGTTCTTTTCATTTACGAAAATTTTAACCTTGACCTTTCTTGTGAAAAATCACAATGAAACTTTACCATTGTTAAGACGTTAAAGCGCTGTATGTGCTGTGTGCTCTGTCGCTCAGCCGTGTCTGACCCTTTGCGACCCCGTGGACTGTAGCCCGCCAGGCTCCTCTGCCCATGGGATTCTTCAGGCAGGAATACTGGAGTGGGTTCCCTCCTCCAGAGGATCTTCCCAGCACAAGGATCATACCCAGGTCTCCATCATTGCAGGCAGATTCTTTACTGTCTGAGCAACCAGGGAAGCCCAAAGTGCTGTATGTATTAGACGAGTCAGGATATTTAGCTTCTATTTCTGTCAAAAGTGTGCCAAACTCAAAATGGGCAAGTCCACAAAAGTAAATGAGATTCACTGTTGACCTCCCGGCTCAGTAATACATGATACATTCAAATATTTTCACAAAGTGTTAATATTTTCTCATCAGTAATACAGTGAGGAATCAGAGGCTTTAAATTTTCACATATGCTTACATTTTTACAAGCTTTGCAAATTTGTCCAACTAAGCCTCTTTTGGTTCTGTGCATATTTTAACCACCATCCTGTGTAACATGTCTTAGTAGATTCCATATCAGGTTGTACTGAATTAGTGTTTTCCCAATTTTCTTGAAAATATTTTCATGTTCTACACAGACTTCTCACAGAGGCTGTAATTCTTCAGTCACTTCAGATTCAGGTCTGACTCCTCAAATAAGCAACGCTGAGCATTATCACTAGCATCTGTGGATTCATCAAGT
This sequence comes from Odocoileus virginianus, assembly GCF_023699985.2. Taxonomy (NCBI): domain Eukaryota; kingdom Metazoa; phylum Chordata; class Mammalia; order Artiodactyla; family Cervidae; genus Odocoileus; species Odocoileus virginianus. The sequence goes on along the minus strand of NC_069677.1, from coordinate 48,917,364 downwards.
GCCAAGGAAAACTACTCAAAATTATTTGCCTTGTCTTTGACTATTGATGATACTCCCTATGTCCTCAACTTTCAAGCAACTGTTCTTGCTGAAGGGCTAATAGTCTTAACAAGTATGTTTTCTCCAGACACATTCCTTTGCCTGCTGTAATCAAATATGATTTAATCAACTCTGTGTTAAATGGCTTTCATTTATTTGCGAACAAGTACACCACTAAGAAACCCATTTGTATTTTTTATTTTTGTGAAGAAACTCTGCCATGATGAGTCCTTCCATTTTAAGTTTTCTCATTTTTTCTTACTCTTCCTTTCCTATATGTCGGAAATAATGTGAAGGCTGCTTAGTTTGGTAATGTCAACATGTATTGGTATTCATTTGGCACAGCCATATAGTCATTGTGTAATAAACCCAATGCATTGCCATTTAATTGGATAAAATAATCTATAGTGCATTGTGCCTTACAAGCATGTCATTTGAAGTCCCCCTCTCTCTTCTCTTCTGGTTTTGACATGATAGGTATATACTGGTATTAAAACAAAATTTAAATGTCACATTACCACAATTTATGAAGCTTTTGAAACTCTTGTTGAGTTGTACTGAATCACTGTGATTTTTGTGCTCTAAGCTGCAGTGCAAACCCATGAAGGTGCCACATATGATCTCTATTGTGACACCTGAGCCGTTGTTATAGCACTAGAGCAGCTATAAAAATAGGTAAAAGAATGAGTGTAGTTGTGTCCCAACAAAACACTAAAATTTGAACTTCAATAATCTTCACATATCACAAAATATTATTTTTATTTTTCTTAATCATTTAAGAATATCAACATTATTCCCACGTGCTGCACACAAACAGGTGGCAGTGTGGCTGTGGTCCATGCGCCACAGTTTGCGGACCCCTGATTTGGACTTCCAGCTCAAGAGAATGGTTGGCAATTCTTTAAATTCTCTGTTGGCCCACAGATATGTATTAAATACTTGATGGGCAGTGCTTGTGAATTCAGTGTTATCTTTATTTTATACATGTGAATATAAAACCATCTGTGGTAAGAAAATAACTCCTGAAAGACTCTTCTTTTGTATTTTCACTTTATATGAACTAGAGAAAACAAAAATCTTTCTTACATTCAAGGCTGTTTCAAGGCTATAGGACTTATCACATATTATTTCCTCCTTTGTACATGTAAATTGTCCTCACTGAGCTTAGATTTTATCAGAAAAGACTAAAAGTAAAAAAATAAACATAGATTATGTAGGACATTTGAAAAGACCCTGTTGCTGGGAAAGATTGAGGGCAGGAGGAGAAGGGGACGACAGAGGATGAGATGGTTGGATGGCATCACCGACTAAATGGACATGAGTTTGGTTGGACTCCAGGAGTTGGCGATGGACAGGGAGGCCTGGCGTGCTGCAGTTCATGGGGTCGCAAAAAGTTGGACATGACCAAGTGACTGAACTGAACTGATTGGATAGCTTCTGTAATCAGTGAAACTCTGGAAAACTAAGTTACAAAAATGATCAGAAGTTAAGACAGCTATATCATGGTATCCGTATACTTAATATACAGATATTGGCACCACCATCACTACCAGCATTGCTGCCACTGGACTTACAATACCATTGCTGATGTCACCTAGAATAATCTTTCTATTCTTGTCTTTAATTTAATTTTGATCAAAGTTCCTAGAATAATCCCCATCTCACTTTATTTGGATTACTTTGAATTCAAAGCTTGCCTAAATTGGAATAGTATTCAGATTCTGGGTAGCTTAAAATGCATGAGAAATAGACTGAATAAGGGCATGACAGTGAGTGAGCATGACAGTGAAATAAAATGAAGGGAGAATTCCCTGACTTTCTAAACTGTATCTTATATTCCTGTTATTCTCTCTTATACATTTCTGTGTTATTTCTTCACAGTACATTTAAATGTTATACATTTACAGTTACTACTTTATATATTTGTATGGAAGTTGTGTGTGTTTCACACCTATCTATAAGTTCTTTGCAACCCTTGCCATCTGCTATGTTCAGTATTGTATCCCTGATACGAGAATTTTGGAGCACAGAATTTGACCCAAAGGTTCTGCTCAGTAACAATGAATGATTAAATGATGTAAGCAGGAGGGCCAAATCACGATGCTTCAGTAGAGAGGCATTGAAGAGTTTTGAGCAGGGAAATGATGTGATCCATTTTTACATGATTGGACTGTCTCTTTTGGGATAGGTGGATGGGAGGGAAACAATGGCGGGAGTGAGGAAAATAATGAGGAGGGAATTAAAACAGACGAGGTCAAGGGTGATGGTAGGTGGATTAGGATGTTAGCGATTAGTAGGTACAGATAAATAGTTTCTGTGGTTACTAAGGAGGCAGAATCAATAGAACTTAGTGACAGATTGTCTTTGTAGGGAGAGAAGAAAATAAAGAGGTTTGATTCTTAGGTTTTTGGCTTGAGGACAAATGTTGGGACTCCTTTTTGAATTAATGAAATACTGAAAAGAATCAGATTTGAAGGAGGAACTTGAGTTCAGTTTTGGGCCTATTCAATATAAATGTTTGGTTTTGATTTTTGAGACATCCAAATAGAAGTAGATTTCATTTCTATTTCATTTCTATTCATTTGGACAAATGAATCTGAAACTTTTGAAGACTGTGCTTGTTATTTTCCTGTAGGTTGCTATTAATGCTGAGAGCAAGATTGGTTGAGAAGAAAATATAGAACAAAATGAGGGCATAGGACCAAACCTTGAGGAGCTCTAACCTTTGGTGGCTGGAGAAAGGGACATGAACCTACAAACGAGACAAGTTATTTTATCAAAAAAGGTTTAAAACCTGAATGATGCAATGTCACAGAAGGCAAATGAGCAGAGGGTGTGCAGGAAGGAGTGTTCAGCAGTTTCAGATGCTCCTGAGAAGGATATAAAGACAAGGATGATACAATGGCATTTGGACTTGGTAACATGGAGACACCACCAATGACTTTAGGAAGAGAAAATTTTGGATGTGATAGGAAGCAGGAATGTGCAGGCTTAGTGCTATGTAGTTTTTCAAAAGGTTTGACTGGGAAACAGAGAATTAAGTAGCATGGTAGCTGAGGAGTCCAACTCCAGGCCAGAATTCTGTCTCCCGCGTTGCAAGCAGACGTCTTACCATCTGAGCCACCAGGAAGTCCAGTCTTTTAGACCCAGCCATTAAGCACTGTTGTTCCTAGACTGGGTGCTTCCAGTTAGAGTCCTTATTTGGGATCTGAGCTACTTTCTGCACTTTGATTCAGTACTTTTCCATTCCTAGCCCTTCCCACTTTCTTTCCCCATGGTTCACTGGTCCAAAAGAGTTAAGAGCCTTTTGCTCCAGGCTTCTCAGTAGTGAGACAACCATTCTTCTCGCTACCCCCCTGCCCACCCCAGTGCATCCACCTGACCCATGCTGTTCTTTGAGGGGAAAATGTAACATCAGTCTCCTTTTTGACTCTTGGTTGTATTGTTATCAGTAAGAAAATGAAGCTTTGATTGTTACTTTCAGTTTGACTCATTGTCCTAACTCACCAACCCCTTTACTTTACCCTGACCTTAACCCCTGATTGCCCCACGGTAGCAGGGAGAAAGACAAAAAATAAGTGAAGGACTGAAGTCCTTGAAAAAGCCAGAGCCCTTGTGGTTGCAATGGCCTTTGTGTGAAGGCATCTCAATCATCACCTCTATGAAGAATTTCCTAGACTCTGCTACCCACAACTTCTGCCTTTTCCCCATCGTCGTAGTCTCCCAAGAAACACACTCATGAAATCAGACTTCTCATAGAGCATTTCTAATACTTTGTTGGGCTATTTACTTCTCTGCGTTTCCAGCGAGACCTTCCAGTTCTAATTTTGTGAACATTAGCTAATGTTAGTGATATGTAAATAAACTGTTTTAGTTAACCATATCCAAAGACCTAAAGATTTTTTATCTTTAATGTATAGTTTTGGGAACGTTAGAGTTTGATTGACATTGCATACCAAGAATCTATATTTATCAAAAAGCTTCGTATGATACCAAAGCAGAAGGTTTGCTTGAACAAATATTTAACTTGGGAAATGGATACAGACATGGAAGCCACTAAAGTAAGTTTTCTTTAAGGGTAGTGCAGTTGACCTTGGTAACCACAGATTTAATATTCTGTCTGTTCAAAGGGGATCTGTGTTGTATGTGAGAATTTGTAATTTTCATGTGTCATGATAAGGCATATGTACAGGATGGTTTTCAGGAGTCATGTCACTTAGCTGGTGAATGAGACCAGCTAACTGCTCAGCATTGTATCTCTGAGTGGCTTTGTATCCTTCTAATCTCGATGATCTGAGCAGTGCTCATGAAGGATCTAATGATGTTGATAATAATGAGTACTATATGCTAACAGTAGTCCTCTAATCACTTTACATGTATCATTACATTCACTACTTAGGGTACTTGGAAGTTCCTGTGCTTGGTTGCTTAGTCGTGTCCGAATCTTTGCTTCCCCATGGACTGCAGCCCACTAGGCTGCAGAATTCCTCTCCATGGAATTCTCCAGGCAAGAATACTGCAGTGGGTTGCCATGCCCTCCTCCAGGGCATCTTCCCAACCCAGAGATCAAACCCAGGTCTCCTGCATTACAGGCGGATTCTTTACCATCTAAACCAATATTTGTTGAATGCAAGGAGTGACTGGAAGTTTAGAAATGTAAGAAGTTGTTATGAACATAGTAGAAGTGGGAGTTTGGTTGTTGTACGTAAATATATAGAATTTGAAGATGTGTCAAGGGAGAGGAAGACTGTTTTAGGTAGATGAATGCATGAACAAAAAAAATCATGGAAATGATAATGGACTGGTCTGAGAAGAGGGACATTTTGGATAGCACTAGAAAATTATTAGCTAGATATTATAGATTATATAGCAGAGAGAGACAAACTTGGGGTTGAAAACATTGATATTAGAGCGAAGAGTGTTGGAGGAATTTTGGTGAAGTGATAGGCAGCAAAACTAATATAGACAAAGTGGAAAGGAAGGGAATGTGGCAGAACTCGGACCAACCTGGATCGATTATTGAAGGGTTCACTTTTTCTGTTTATTTCATGCATTCAACTCTATTTCCAGTTTCACATTCTCCAGCTCTACATTTAATTCACTTGTATCTTACATATTCATGTATCAAGTTTAGAACAATTCAATTCGTATTAAACACTGTAGAGAGTTTTAAGTTGGAGAGAAATGTACACTGAGTCTTTAAAGCAAACACTGAAGGTAACAGGCTTATATACAGATAATTTATGACTCTTTTTCAAACATATGGAGAATAGGAAAGGTGTGGGTTGAGTATAGACTTATAGAAGCTAAAATAGAAGAAGTGCAGGCAGCATTTCTGTTGTAAAAGAATGAACTTTAGATTCAGTAGAGCAATTTTGGCCATCTTAGGAAGTTACTTTCCTACCTTAAGTAAATTACTCTATGCAGATCTCTTATTTACAAAATGAGAATGATGTACTACTCCATAGAGCTGCAGTAAGGTTTTTTTTTTTAAATGTTTAAAAAATTAGCCAATAGTAATGTATTTTGATGGAAGAAAATTTGGAAAACACATAAGCGAAGCATTAGAGTGAATATAAAAATCAGTCACAACCCCACTGCTAAATATTCTTAACGTTTTAGTTTATAACCTCTTAGTTACATGCAGATACACACGCATATGTACTCGTACACATGCGTATATAAAGGTTTTTTTAAACAATTCTAACATCATGCTATACTGTAACAGGCTCTTTTTAAAAACTCAGTATACCATAAGAACATTTTCATGGAAAGACTCAACTGCATACATTAATGACTATACAGTTTTCTGTTATTTGAATATTATTGTGCTTTCTGTCATAATTTGGCATTATTGGGCATTTAATTTATTCCAGATTTGTTGTTTCTAAACATGTTGAGGTGTTGTCTTGGTTGGTAGGATGTCAGGTGATTTTTATTTTCTTCTTCATTAGAACCATATGTGATTTTGAATTTCTGTATAATAATCATTGTTATTTGTGGGACTGCTACTTCACACGCTACCTTTGGGCTTACTCAGAAAAGCCATCCTTCTGGTGAATGCAGTACCACACCAGGATGCACTGCTTGGCCAGGGCATATACTTTTAGCTTCTACTGCCCCATTTGGTTTTTCTTTTTTTCCTCCCACATAATGAGCAACATGCACAATTGCACATGATACCCCTGAAAACTTACATATAAAAATTACTTAAAGATGAAAAGAAATATATGACCTTTTAATGCATCTATTCTGGGCAGGCTGTTCTCTTTACTTGACCTCCAAACAGATCATGTGGGACCTTTGGGCCTGCTCTTCCTGCCTCTTTTCTGCTTACCCACTTTGCTCAAATGAAATTAATGCTTCAGGATCCAGCCAAAGTTACCCCTTGTCTTTGAAATGTTTCCCAACCACTCTAACACACACGACAGTTTCTCTTCTAGATTTCTCTAGAACCAGGTCGAGCACATGGATTGAAGGGGGTGGTGGCAGACAAGTTGCATCTCACTTGCTCACTGCAGACAACTGGCAGTGACTCCTTAGAGCACAGTGTTAAGAATGATTCTTGAACTACATCTGGCTTCAGTGGGAAAGAGGATTGCCACTCATTAGAAGCCTTAGTCCTGCATGTGGAAATAGCACATAGGTAGCATGTTCACATGCGTTTTCTTTGCCTGGCTTAGGCGTTAACTATTTCATGTATTCACCTTGGTTTGACATTATGGATTAAACCTCCAAGATACTTTTCATCGATAATATTTGTTTATTTTGTTGTTATCGTTTTTATTATCCACTTAGAATTTATCATGGGGCCTAAGTTAGGTATGAGGGTACTCAGTAAGCATATTTCAGTTGCTCTTCCTTCATTCTCAGTGTTCAATTCTTTTTCTAATTTCCCTTGGTCTGAAGCACTTTCTTTAGCAGTTTTTTTAATATCATCTACTTTTGTGATGATTTCTCTTAGTTTTTCTTCATCCTGAGACTGTTGTTTAGAGAATAACTTGTAAAATATTAAAACCTCTTTTCTTTTTCATCTCGGCCTTTTTGTGACGCCCTGAAACTGTTTGTATGTAATGTAACTTACGATAAGTACCAACTTTAGTGTTACAGCTTCCTATTGGAATAAACTGTGTGTGTGTCCTAAGTCCTCAGCTGTTTAATATGTTTACTTTAAACTTGTCCTAATATAATGGATGTGCACTAATATTTGTGAAACTAATTAAATAATTTTAAAAAGAGAATAGTTCACATAAAATTCAGTAGCCATAGTACACTTGTCTGTGTAAATGATTTATAAATTCTAGAGCAAAATTTATTGTAAATAATAATCAGTCAGATCAATAACTACTTGTAAAATACAAATGTCTGAAAACTACCATTATGCAATCTGGTCACTTAAGAATATATATTTGAAAAAGTGAAAGTGAAAAGTAAAAGTGAAGTTGCTCAGTCATGTCCGACTCTTTGCGACCCCATAAACTGTAGCCTACCAGGTTCCTCCATCCATGGGATTTTCCAGGCAAGAATACTGGAGTGGGTTGCCATTTCCTTCTCCTATATATTAATGTATATATATATTTAGAATATATATTTAGACCCACTAATTTGCAAGTCATTTTCCAATCAGGAGAAATGTGCTGAGAATTCTAACCAAACCTAGTAAGTTGAATCTGAGAAATTCAGGAAGATCTCCTTGGAACTTGGTGATATTATGTATTTTTGTTATTGGGGTTAAAAATATTTTTAAAATTAGGTTATTAAGAAATTATTTCTGCTTACTTTTTTCAGTGTACTTTTAAATTCTGCTTCCATTCAAAGAGATCAGGATAGAAGAATGTACTTATGTCAAGATATAGATGGCATTTTTATTGGATGCTATCCATTGGGCCAAGCTCTTTTTGTGTATTTATTTGAAAAGTAGACTGCCTTTCATTCGTAAGTATTAACAATTGAAATAGATTTTATGGTGGTTAAAAAAGCAAACATCTATAAAGATGTTTCTTGATTTTGAAAGTGAAATACACTCCGTTAATTTGTCATACTGAACCAGTAATTATTGAGTGCTGCTATATGCATGCTGATTATCTTTAATCCTTGATTTGAATTTAAGAATGGCAGATTAGAGAAGATATATATCCTGACAAAGTTATTTAGTTAAGCAGTAGAATTGGATTTTGAACCCAAGTTTTTCTTAAATTTATATTACCAGATTTTTCATTAATAATATTTGATACTAACAAAAAAGATCTTATACATGTAAAAAATTTGTTAATTATTATTTGAGATAGGAGGTGTAGATATATTTATAACTTATAACTCAGGCTTTTAAAAACCTTGACTGCCATTATAAAAAGAAAAAAAACCCAGTTCACATAGATTTTTGCTTTGTGTGAGAGTACAGAATTAACTGTGATCTTGTTTCTTATAGCTGTAGAAAACTGCAGCATAATAATCTTTTTAAAGTGGATAATATGCTTAGTTCATGACCAAAAAACCTATAAAAACCTTATTACTTAAGTAATAAGTATAAAATAAGTTAAGTAATAAGTATAAAAACCTTATTAAGTTAAACTTTTTCACAATTATTGTTAAGTATGCATATTTTATGTGGGTTAATACATGTACATTACTGATTATAAATGCATTTAATCTTTTATTTCTTGGTGAATGAAATGAGACTTTAATGCTACTTTATTTAGTTACATGTATTATAGTTTCTATTTTGTAATAGTTACTCACTGATTTTTGGCTTGCTTTCTGAAATGGTTTTGGTTTATATTTTATTTGGTTACTTTTCTACTTCCCACCCAAGCAGTTACTTTTCTTTTGGATGTCTTTCGTTTAATTTGTTATAAAATATTGCTTATATAAGTCAATTCATAATAGATTTTAGATTAATTTAATAGGAGTGATGAGTAAAATTTACTTTTACTTGGAGAAGCAAGTGATTAAAATTTTTTCTCCAGGTTTATAGTTTACACTTTTGATGCAAAATATTGAAAGCAAAGGAGAATGTCATCATCAAATGGAATGTTGTTTTTTAAAAATAAATGCTATTATTAATTGTGGTTCCTTGACCAGATTTCCTTAGACCATTTTAAAACCCGAATGATCATTTTGGTGTAATTTGTTCTCACATTTTTTTAAAAGTGTTGATCCCTTCCTAGTAAGACCAGATCTAAACAATCAGTCTGTTTAGAAATTTCTTAAGAGGATAAGCTTTATAATAGCAAAAATTTCTAGATTTAGAGCATGCTTTCTTTGGCAGAATAATGAAATCTGTTTGCCACAAAGGTAAATCAGTAACTTAATTTTATTCTTGTCTGCCATAGTGTGATTGATACATGGCATCATCGTCTTACTGGAAGGAGACCTAACATCAACACTGACAAGTGTCACAAGGTTTATTTAGGACAACCTCAGCCTTGTCCCAGTTAGTTTCAAGATGTCTGCCTCATACATGTTGAGCCACTGCATTTCCTGCTTTAAAGCCTTGTGTTATGCCAACATTACTATCTGTGCTGCCTCAACTACAAATTGGATGAACAGCCCGTGACACTTTTTCAATATTATTACATTAAACCAAGTGGATTTTGATTGATAACCTAATATTCAACTAATGCAAAACATCAATCATGGCAAGTATATTAATTATTTAATATTGCAGTCTAATTCAGAAATCGATGTGCTGCATGAGGGGAAGGGAAACTCATGGTTCCCAGAAGATTTAAGACAGGGAATGATTAAAAAAAGACCTGCTGTACTCCTGTGTGTTAGTTCGATACAAATCTTTATTCATTTGCCAATAATCTCTTCCCATTTTCCACTTCAGGACCATTTTATCAGTTTTGAGACCTATAATTGAATTAAGTCTGCTTTCAGCACAGGGCAAAAGGAGTTGCACAAATATTGATGAAGTCATGACAGGGACAACCCAAGAGACAGACCACTAAAGAGGACAGGCTTTATACCATTTGTTGCAAGATCCTTCTGTCAATGTCTTGAATCTTACCTCTCTATTTAAAAAAAAAAATTGTTTTAGCCTTTTGGAATCACTCTTAAAGACTTTTGTGTTTAAATAGCTATATCATAGTGACAGATTTATATAGCATATTGCAATATATAGTGCACTTTCATATACTTTATCTTGCTTATCTTTTCACAGCCACCCTATGTGTTAGGTAAAACAAGAGTCAAAAAATCTGCACATCATAGGTGAACCATTTGAGCTTCAGAGAAATTGGATTATTACCCAAGCCCATTCAACTGTTTTGTTGTAGAACTTAGATTTGAGATATTTTGCTTCTAGAACCAGTATTATATATCATGCTCTCTCCTGTAGTATTTATGTACTCATGATGGTTTATCTGTGTTATTTTGAGATGGTCACCCTTCCTTGTCATTCTGCCCAAAGTAAGACTAAACAAAACTGATTTTCATGAAGAATTTGTTGAAACTTCAGTGTCCCAAGCTCTGATACATATTATGCTTTACAAATATGCAAACCTTCTAGATATAAATGAAAACGTCTTGTTCTGTTATGGGGCTTGCCTGGTAGCTCAGCTGGTAAAGATCTGCCTGCGATGCAGTAGACCCTGGTCCGATTCCTGGGTTGGGAAGATCCCCTGGAGAAGGGATAGGCTCCCCACTTCATTATTCGTGGGCTTCCCTGGTGGCTCAGCTAGTAAAGAATCTGCCTGCAGTGGTGGAGACCTGGGTTCTATCCCTGGGTTGGGAAGATCCCCTGGAGAAGGGAAAAGCTACCCACTCTAGTATTCTGGCCTGGAGAATTCCATGAACTGTATAGTCTATGGGGTTGCAAAGAGTCAGACACGACTGAGCGACATTCACTTTCACTGTCACTTGATCTATTATATTCTTTACTTGAAGAGAATGGCTTTCTTCAATGTGTGTGTGTGTGTATGTATATACACATGTGTATATAACAAAATATATACATGTCAAATATATGTATACATATATGGAGGGGTGCTGGTTGGGCGCTAAGTTCTGTCCAACTCTTGCGACCCCATAGACTGTGTAGCCTGTGAGGCTCCTCTGTCCATGGGATTTCCCAGGCAAGAATATTGGAGTGGGTTGCCATTTCCTTCTCTAGGGGATCTTCCCAACCTAGGAATCGAACCCAGGTCTCCTCATTGCAGGTGGCCTCCTGCACTGCAGGTGGATTCTTTACCAACTGCGCACAAAGTGGCTTAAATGTATTTTGTCATTAAAGTCACTAACCCAACTTTCTTTTGGTTTGTGTTTGCCTGGTTATGTCTTATCTCTTTTTTGAAAACTGTTCTGAATCCTTTTTGTCTCATGTGTCTCTTGTAAATCACACATCCCTAGATTTGTTTCATACCCAATCTAAGAATCTTCTTTGGTATTTTTGTTATGATGACCTTTCTTTAGTTTTCTTTTTAGTCACTGATTACTAATATTACAGTAATTACTATGTTCCATACCAGACTTTACTTGCCTTATTTTGCTTGCTTGCTTCTTCCTGAATTTTTTTCTCTTCTTATTGTATTCCTCAGAACTTTTTTCATATGTCTTTGTATAGTGAATTTCCTAAGACTTTGTATGCTGAATATTTCTTTATTTTTCCTTTAATTTAAATAATAGTTTATTTGTTGAATATAGATTCTAGGTTCACAGCTTTTTTATTCACTTTCTCTTGGAAGCTTACAGTCCATTGTCTGCATTAGTGTTAAGTAATCTGATGTCAGTGCTAATCTTTTATAGAGGAGTGTGCTTTTTCTTTCTGGAAACTCTTAAACTTTTCTCTTGATCTATAATAGTATAGCCTTAATTATCTTTATATACTACTTTGCTGTGATTTTTCTTTAATTCTCCTGTTCACTGCTGTATGTACCCTTTCAGTCTAAGACTTGAGTATTTCTGTATCTAGGAAATTTGTGTCACTGTTTCTTCAAATACTTATTTCCTTTTATTTTGTCTTTGCTTTCCTTCTAGGATTCTTATTGATGTTCGTACTTCTACGCCTGTTCTTAATTTTATCTCGTTTGTTCTTTCATGCCTTTCCTATGGCCTTGTAGGAGAGTTCTTTCCCAGGGTTCTAGCTCACTAATTCATTCTGGTCTGTAGTTATTGTGCGTTCAGTTCATCCTCTGGGTTGCTTATTTCAAACTATTGTATTTCTAATACTCATTATCTTATATTGATTATTTTTTGTAACCATTTTTCATATTTAATTTCTAAAAATCTTCCCCTATCTTTGAATATGTTGTTATACTTATATTCCTACTCAATCTGTTTTCTCTGGATGAAGTTACTTTCTTTGTTGTTATTCTGTTATTTTTAAGAACACCTCAGAGTTCTTAAACATTTGCCTTGTGGATTTCTCTTTTATTTCCTTGCAACATTCAGCTGCCTTGGCTAGTAATTTTAATCTAACGGTAGGGGTAAAAGTCTAGGCTCTAGTTTGTGCTTATCCAGATTAATTGGTCTACTGTGGCCTCAATCAACCACTTTTTCCCCATAGTGTCCTCCTGCTTTTTAAAAAACAGCCCAAAACAAAGCAAAGCAAAACCACGGCCCACTATCCACCACACACATACACAAACTCCCAGTACTGTTCTCCCAAACAACCACTCACTGTTGTGGATGCCTTGGTTCTTTGAGTGTTATGGGGCTGGGTAGATCTACCCAGGGTCCTTCCCAGGTGGTGCAGTGATGAAGAATCTGCCCACCAGTGCAGGAGATGCAAGAGATGCGGGTTTGATCACTGGGTTGGGAAGATTCCCTCGAGTAGGAAATGGCAACCCACTCTAGTATTCGTGCCTGAAAAATGCCATGGACAGAGGTGCCTGGTGGGCTACAGTCCAAAGTATGGAAATTTTGTTATGTGAACACATGGGAAGAGTTCATTACTTCATTTGTGAGAAAAAGGTGTTTCTCCATAGGAGGTTTTGTTTAGATTGTAGTTTGTTATGGTATTTGCTACCACTTTCCATGTGGTATAGCTTTGACAAATACCAGAGGGATTTAAACTGGAGTACAGTAGTATGCCATGGATTTTAAGAAGAGAATTGACATGATCAAGCTTAATTTTACAAAGATGTTGCTCTCTTACGGAGAATGAATCGACATAGGGCAAGGCAGGGGTCATTGAGACCCATTAAGAAGCTTTGCAATAATCTGAGAGAGAAAAGATGATGGCCTAAAATAAGACATAGTTGTGAAGATAGAAAGAAGTGGTTAACACTACATGATAATTAAGGATATTGGATAGCCAGGACCTTGTGGCTGATTATATTTGTTTATATTTGGAAGCAAAGGAAAGGGACATGTATCAAGGAAGATGCTTAGTTTTCTTTCAGGCGTGTCATTCCAAATGTGTATCTCCTAAAATCATTTAATTTAAGGAATTCCTTGGAAACATAATGAAGCAATAGCTAGTCAATCTTTCTTTCTTTTTTTTTCTTTCTTTCTTTTTTAAAGAATAATTTCTTATCCTTGATTCCAAAATACAAATAACTCAGAAAACTGAGAGATTTTTCCTAAGTTTATGATAAAGTCAGTTGACAGCAAAACCTACCCTTAAATGAAGCTGTTTATCATCTTTGTTTATCCCACTTTGTGTGGACATTCATATTTTTCTTTCAGAATTGTTAATATGTATGATGATGAGATGTTGCTTGAAGTATTGCTATCTGTGTTTTATGACATACACCGTATGTACCTTATTACTTTTCTTAAAACCCAAAATATTCTTTGTTTTTCTTATTTTTTTTAAAACTTTAGTGCTTAATTTATTAAATTCATATTCAACAAAACATTGAAAAAACTTGAATATATAAACAATGCCGAATTTGACTAAACTGGCTTAAACATAAATACCAGTTAAAAATTTAGTATAGCTGATCCTTTAGAACCTTTCAAATAGTAGATAAAACATACATAAATCCAATGAGTGTAAAGCACATCCTTATACCAGAACAGAGTACCAGAAAAGTCCAAAATATTCTAATGAAACATGTCTAGCCTCAGTGGTTTCAGATAATAAATTATGGACTTCTATGTTGAATCTGAGCACTTTTGTTCTCTTATACTGCATTATTTTCCAATAAGAACCATGGTGTGACAATGTACCCATGGGGAAAAATGAAGCAGATGTGAATTATATAGTATAAATATACTTCACTCTAAGGTAGATTGCTGAGTTTAGAAACAAAGCAATATGTATGGCATGCTTCTGTTTGGGATGAAAAGAAAAAAGGAGGAGAAGTACACAGGCACACACAGAAGTATGCACACACATGCGTAGGCTGTCTTTGGAAGGAGAAATAAATAGCTAATATCAGTGGTTGAGAACTAGGTGATAGGAAGATTTAATTACGTTGTAGTATGTATACACACACACACATACAAACATATTACACTGTCAGATGTTTTACTGTGTGTATTATTATTTTTGTCTAAATTTTAAATTACACAAATGGTTATATAAAAACTTTCTTGTGCACACTTAAAAATTCATTCAGACTTCCAGCTCTAATAAATATGTTAATCTTATAATAATAAAGGTAAAAATAATTATGTGGTTTCTGGCCTGCTGTGGCACACCTTGTTGCATTCTATTTCTGTCACTTGTCATTAGAGGTGCATCCAGAGAATTAGTTTCAGAAACTCTTAAATTTTTAAATGATGATTATATAGCATTGTCAGAAGCAGAAAAGAGAATGGCTAAAGAGGAGTACTAATCAGTAAACAGTGGAGTTCATCCCCAAGATGCCAGACTGGGCAGTGAGAGGGAACATTGGAAGCCACTAGTGTAGTTTTCAAGCAGTTGATCCAAAGGGAAATGATAGGGAAATTTGAAAGAAGATTATACAAGACAACAAAGGAAACAGAAGTAAATATATTTTTGGCAAAAAAAACTTGGAGACAAAATAAAGAGAAAAGAAATAACATTGGGACCCCTTCAGAGAAAAATAGGTGTGGGGAAAAGATTAAACATTATGAATGCAGTACTGTTGTCAGATGTTCCATAATTATTTTCTGCTTTGTGGTAGAAGTATAATTTTGTGTCAAAGCAAATAAGGTGTGGTGTTAATAATGGAATTAAAATACTGCTTGATCAGAGTGAAAATAGGGAAAGTCCATTTCTCACTAATAGATTAGCATTAACTGAAATCAGGAAAAACATCCAACTATTGCCATATTCCACCAAATGTGTATTTAAATTATCTTTGCTACTTGTACAGGTATTTGTATTTTGTCTCATCAGCACTGTTTTTTTTTTAAGTGAAAAGCAAGAAATTAAATACTTAAAATATATATTGTGATATTTGATGTTTGTGTTTTCATTGGTGATTATTTTTTCAATATTATTTTAGGTTCTGATTTATAGTGGGCACAAAGTTGATAAAATTAATGGCAGGAAAAAATTTAAGATTTAGTTTCTTAGCTATGAACTGATAAATATTCTTTTTGTGCATATTCTTTGTATAAAAATGCACCTATTGATGGATGGGCATTTGATAAAGCAAATATAGTAAAATGTCAATTGTAGACTGTAGATGGTAGATAGAATCTGTATGTTTGAACATTTTCGTAATAAATGTTAAAAAATAAACTAATGAGAAAGCTAATGTAAAATATAGTGTACAAATAGTAAAATGATAATATGTTTGATTTTTTTTTTTGTTCTCTACTGACTTTGAAAAATCTGAAATATTTTACTAGACAGATATAAATTTTAGGATTAATACTACTATCAGATATAAATAAATTATCTGTTCCTAAGGAAATTGTTTTGTCCTTAAAAATGGGGTTATTATGAACATTAGGAAAGATACATGAAAAAATTAAAGGGGTTTGTAAAATATTTTTGAGGTAAACATAAATTATAGCAGACAAGGATTTAACAACTATTTTAAACTTTTATTCTTCTATTTTAGGGAATCTGGAAACATCAAAGCTGGATTAGAACATCTGGTAAGTTCTAATTTTCTCTTGAACATTTGCATCATCTTTGATATCTGCATTCTAAATGAACACTTTTGAATGAGCTTTGAATACCTTGTATTGAGAAAGTCAACCATTTCCCAAAGGGTCAGCTTACTGTTATTATGTGAAGGCACTTACATTTTCATTTATCTTATCATTTCAAGGGAATTAAAATTTTTTTAAATTACTTTTTTTTTTTTGATGTAGAGATGAAATAAAATGGATGACAATCCTTGGATTGATGATTGCTTTAATTATAAACAAAAATGTTTGGTGTAGAATTTTTGGCATATCTTGATCTGACAAAAACAAGCTTGTGTTTTAAGGAAAAAACAATCAAATATTGCATGCATAAATGTGGTATGTTTTAGCAATTTAACGGCTTTGAAAGAAGCGCACAGCTTTGTTTTTCCTAATGTCTTTGCTTTATGAATAATGCATTGGTTTAAACTACATTCAGTTTTAGAATATAAAATAATTGAGATGCAAAATTTTCAGTTTAAGTAAACATTTTTAAAGCACCAGTGAAATTCCAACTGACTTAACATTAAAATCTGTCCATTGATCAAAAAGTTGGAAAACTGCTGTGTTATACCAGGTCCAAAATTCATTGAGCTCACCACATTGATTGTTCATTACAACATTAAGTAGTTCATTTAAACAGAGCATTATAAAGTCATGCTCTGGTTTCTGGTCAGATCCAAATGTTGAATAATTAATGATAGAGATTCTTTTGTAAATACAATCTAAGTACTTTTTTAATGCAAGACTTCATTCGTGTATAATATTGTAGCTTTGTTAACTATTAATGTGCTTTTGTTCTGCTCACACAAGAGCAAATAGGAGCAGCTCCATTTTTATTTACAGCAGTTTTAGAGTTGAAAGGATTTTTGGTTTTTCTTTCAATAACTAAAGGAAACTGAGGAAATCTAAACTTTTTAAAGTGATAAATCATGCTAAAAATGACAGGTTTAGAAAAAAATTACAGATTAATTATTAGAAGCAGAACACAATAACCAAGTTAGAAAAACCAAACTATGTATATATTTCCAGATTAGAAGTAAATAAATAACATTGTTATTCTCATTATTAAAAATTATTTCTTGAATCGTCATTTCTCACTTAAGAGTACAGCATATATTTAGGAGATACATATGGGCATCACAATAAAAATATTAATCTGAAACATCTAATGCCAGTATCAGTTGGCAGCTTATAACAAGGAAGAACAGCTAAGGTAGTGCCAATCTCTTGTAAATTATTATTTAATAAAAAGACTTTATACTTACGTGATTCATATTCATCAGTAAATAAGTTAGATTCTTCCTTTGTTTAAATTTTATATTTTTTCGTACTTACTAATGTGAGTTTATCTTCAGTGACAGTGTCTTGCCTTTACACTCGACTTGTAACCTTGTGCTGCGGCGGTTTTCTAACTGCCCTGGGCTGCCAGCTTATCTCCCCATGGCAAATAGCACTCCAGACTTCCATTGCCCACTTTAGCCAGAACAGTGCTCGTTTTTAGTTATTTTGTATACTTTTAAACTTTTAAAATAAGATTTCATCTGAACAGAGTTCTTCAACTATAGGTATTTTAAAACCTTTAATGAAGTATAGCCACTTGTATTAATTTTAGTCAGGAGTAATGGTTTGTTAAATTATTATTTCCCATTCTTGACTCTAAGTTATATTTAATTTTTATATGTCATATACATCAAATGTGTTTCAAAGATAATGCATTTTAGGGATCAGAGAGCCAGCATTAATATAACAGGTAGTGGAAGTAGATGATTTTAATGCATTTTACTTCAGTTACTCAAACTCTGTAGCTTAGCATTATAAAAATTGACCCACTGACTGTAAACTATTAACAACATTATGAATACATAGCATAATATCACATATATACACATATGTATTGCTTTGTACACTAATAATATTCAGTAAAGTTAATGATATTCTTTATAACTGTCTAAAAGGAAGTAAATGTAAGAATTCATTGGTTAAGTGCTAAAGAAACCTGTCACTGTAGCAACTCTGGGCTCCTTAGGTTTGTTCTCTCTCCACTTCCCAGCTGAACGGTACTTATAGCCCTTGCCTTCTGGCCCTTGTACTGTTTCTTTGAATTGACTGTATGCCAAATACAGTTAGAACTACAGATTCTAATAGATTTATTTAAAAAAAATATATAGTGTAAAAATAAAATGAGAAGAGCATCCCACACATTTAGAATTAATTTCTTCTGTTTATGTAGCCTTCTTCAGCCTTTTTCTTTCCAAATTTACTTGGATTGTCATAGAAAATTAGCATTGTCCTGAGAGAAGGTAAAATCCAGTATAAATTTAAATTTAGTTTAAAAAAATGACATATGAAGTATGTTATATCTACCACAAGGACACATACATGGTTGCACTGTCTGTAGCCTGTTTATGGGCTCTTCTTGATATATATGGAATCTGTAACCCTGGGAGGGAGAAAGCAGGCGTGGATGTATGAAGAGAAGAGTAAGATGGATGGACTTTGTTTCCCTCGGACCTCGTCAGGGGTCGATTCATTTATTTGTCACAATCTCTCAGGCCCTGATTCAGTCTTTATTTCATTATTCCTCTATCTGTGTTGCCACCTTTTCCTATGAACTGTCCAGCGTGTCATTCCTAGCTTAAATTTCTTTTAGTATACTCCCCAATACCATTTTATTTTTCTTCTCACAAACTTGTCTACCACCCACAAAGACTATATCTGTTTAAAATTCTAAACACAGCCTTTGAAGGTTGGTACACCATGATCCATTGATAATTCTTGCCTGATGATTGAAAAAATGAGATTTTTCCAGCTTTACTACTCCCCTGTATTTAGGAGCCAGAGTTCTACTATAAGGTCCCAGGTTTCATGTTTCTAGGAAGGTGTATGATCTGTTGGCTCAGTGGTAAGTAAAGAATCCACCAGCCAATGCAGGAAATGTGAGTTCAATCCCTGGGTCAGGAAGATCACCTGGAATAAGAATTGGCAACCCACTCCCACGGTATTCTTGCCTGGGAAATCCCATGTACAGAGGAGCCTGATGGGTTACAGTCTAGAGGGTCTTTAAGAGTCAGACACGGATGTGCATTCTACTCTAAAGAAAAGCCTATCTTATTTTACTTTTCTTTTTACTGTGAGCAAAGACTCATGAACAGAGTATTATCAGTTACTTTTCTTATTTACTTTGTAAAGATTGTGCCAGATTTGTCCAGATAGTCCTCTTTCAAGCTGATTTCTGGGTCCTTTCGACATACTTTTTTTCTTTTCGCTGAGCATGTCCTCATTTTCTGATAAGCATGTTTCAGGGTCATCTTATACATTCCCTGTCCCACTCCCAGAATCAGCCATTTCTTCAGATTACTATATCTCATTTTAAAGGAAAATGGTATTTAGGAGTCAAGGTCTGGACATATGATGTACTCATTTTCTCTGGAATTTTATTACTTCTAGGAACTTTTAGTCCTAGATCAGACAGATAAATAGAGGGAGGGAGGTTAGTACATAGATAGATAGTTTTAAGAACATATGAGTCATACTGATGCCTCCAATTTCAATCCAAACCACAGAGTTCTTCCTTGTTCTCCTCCATTTCATATTTTTATTTATGTAAAGTGAGAATCCAGACTCCTGTAGCACTTATATGTTTACCCATGTGCTCAATCATAATATACATAAAATAGTTCCAAAATCACTACAACTGTATCTTTTGAAAACAGACTTAATTAAAAGACTTCAAGATTTATTTGCAGTTTTTCCCCCTTGGGTGTAGTTTAATCATTTGAAAGATAGTCACATTCATTTGTTCCCATTTATGGGCTTCCCTTGTGGCACAGCTGGTAAAGAATCCGCCTACAATGTGGGAGACCTGGGTTCGATCCCTGGGTTGGGAAGATCTGCTGCAAAAGGAAAAAGCTACCCTCTCCAGTATTCTGGCCTGGAGAATTCCATGGGCTGTATAGTCCATGTGGTTGCAAAGAGTTGGACACTACTGAACGACTTTCACTTCACTTCACTTCACTTCATATTTAATTTTAGGTGCCTTTGTTCCCATTCTTGTTGATTTAATTATGTTTGAATATCCATAAGGTTAACATGTTTCCAGAAGTCAAAATATTATATACTGTGTTGTTCTCAGAGAGGTGTTACTCCCTTCCTTTCTAGCTAGTCTCTATTTCTTGTAGATAGCAAATTTTATTAATTTCTTGTTTGTACTTCCTGTGCTTTTTGTAAGATTAAGAATATATCCTGGTGACTCAGATGGTAAAGAATAAGCCTGCAATGTGGGAGACCTCGATTTGATCCCCAGGTCAGGAAGATCCCCTGGAGAAGGGAATGGCTACCCATTCAAGTATTCTTGCCTAGAAAATCCCATGGACAGAGGGACTTGGTGGGCTTCAGTCCATGGGGTTGCCAAAGAGTCAGCCACTACTTAGCCACTAAACAGCAACAGCAACTATATGCTTATATGTATGTATTCCCATTTCCTCATTCTTATAAAAAGCATATTGTATATACTTTTGCTGTAATTTGCTCTTTTCACTCATTAGTATATGCTCGAAATTACTCCATAATTACTTGTGTATCATTATATTTACTGTGTTTCTTTCTCTGTTTAGCTGTGCTCATATGTACAATATTCCCCAAGATCTTGCACATTCCAAGCTGTTTTTCTGGAGTCTTGCCACTTGAATGACAACTTGGACTGGACATAAAATCCTTGGCTCACAGTTTTCTTTGACTTTCTTGAAATATTATTCTGCTTTTGATATCTCTGGTTTAGTTCAGTTCAGTTCAGTTGCTCAGTTGTGTCTAGCTCTTTTTGACCCCATGGGCTGCAGCACACCGGGCCTCCCTGTCCATCACCAATTCCCGGAGTTTACTCAAACTCATATCCATTGAGTCGGTGATGCCATCCAACCATCTCATCCTCTGTCATCCCCTTCTCCCACCTTCAGTCTTTCCCAGATTCAGATATCCCAGATATCTCTGGTACCAGCCTAATATTTTTACCTTTATAGATTTTTATTTTATTTTTGTTTTTAATTCTCTCAGTTGTTTTCCTGGTTTTATTCAGTATTTCTTACTAAGTTTTCATTCAAATTTATTCTTTTTTGTGTACCTTATAATGTATCCTTCATATCTGAAATATTTCCCCCTTACATTTATGTTTTTATTCTTTGAATATCTGATTCTAGGTTTTCTTTCTATTATTTGTCCAAATGAGTCTTGTGCTTTGTAATTGGTTTTAAGGGAAGAATTTTCATATTGTAATGTTTTAATCTGGTTACTATGTGGGAGTGATTTTTCTTTCTTCCCCTTCCTTTCCTTCCCTCCCTCTCTCCCTCCCTTCCTTCCCTTTACAAACCCTAGATGTTTTGTAGGCAGGGCTCCTGGTTTAAGGGTGCCCTCTTCTGCAGTATGTACTGTGCTGAGCCACTCATCGTGGCCGACTCTTTGCGACCCCGTGGATTGTAGCCCGGCAGGCTCCTCTGTCCGTGGAACTCTCCAGGCAGGAGGAGTAGTGTGGGATGCCATGCCCTCCTCCGGGGATCTTGCCAACCCAGGGGTCGAACCCAGGTCTCCTGCACTGCAGGTGTGCCCTTCAGTGTCTGAGCACCAGCAAAGAGCTCCCACAGTGTACTGAAGCACCGTTCTCTAACAGACGGTGATGGCGGGGGGGCGGGGGGAGGGCTTGGCATGTCTTGTTTCTCATTAGCATGTGTCTTACTGCTTTCTTCCATGTTTTCTCTCTACCTGATTTTCTCCCAGAAGCAGTGCTTCCTCAGGCTGCCTTTCCTGGTTTCGCTTCTTTCAAGCCGCTTTGCTCTAGCTAGTGCTCTGGTAACACCGGCTCCTAGGCCTGTGTTCACTACTTTGGCATGTTGGTGTTATACTTTTTTTTTTCCTGGGGATGGTTTTTGTTTTTATTTCCATTTATGTATTAAACTTTAAGTTATTATCAGGGGTGATGGCAAGGGGAGATGTCTTAGAAAACTTTTGCCTCAAAAGAGAAATTTATAATGAAAAATGTCAGAAATCAGTGTTCAATAGCCCTTGAATCCGATGCAGTCTTCCTGTAGTCCTCCTAGAGTGATTAGAATGGTCAGCAGAATTGAATACAAAACATCTCAGAGTTCAGTGTGAATATCTACTCAGAGACTTAGAGAAAATCATTACTTATAATGTCATGCTTAGTTAGATTTTATAATGAACTTAAGGAAATAGTACTTTTTATTTGATGAAAAATCATATACAAATTAAAGACTTTCTGATGTGACCCCAGTTTGTATCTGTTAACACAGTAGGGTTGAAGGAGTGGAAGTGGGTGGTTATTAGGTGGTGATGTTGCTTCTGACTTGTTTTATTAATGATGTCCTAAAGTGCCGACAGTTGACTCTGAGTTCTCTGTTACATCAAAGGTAGCTGACTCCCTATTTTTCTACCTCTTACATTTTTAACTTCTGGATAATATAGTGAGTTGTAGCTCTTATTGAAATACTCAATGAGGGTTAAAATATTTTCTTTTTAGAGTGATTTTAATACAGTCAAGTAGCTGATAGTAACATACATTTTTATTGTTACAATTATAAAAGTGTACAGGAGATAGAATCTTGTCATGTGGTTACAGTATAGCTATTATTGTTTTTTATTAGCAATCTATAAAAATAATGCTATCCTTTCCTCTTGGGAGAGGGCTTAAGATCTGAATATATTGGGTTGAGCTAAATGAAAAATTGTCACTTTTTTTAAGGTCAGAATAGTTTTGGGGGTTGTTTCTGACTTGAAAGAAGGACTGCTTTGCCATGTCTCCTTGGGCAGACAATGAAGTGAATTATCCTGATCAGTATGATACTTCTAAAGCTCCCCTTGTTTTCTTTTCTCAAAAGTCAAATAACTGGAGATACGTAGGAGTCGGAGAACATGACCTAGGTCAGTGCCCCTCCATCTTTAATGTGCACATGAATCTCCTATAGATACTGTTTAAACTCTGGATCTGGGGTGGGGCTTAAGAGTTTGCATTTAGCAAGCTCCCAAGTGAGGCTAATGCTGCTGGTCCAGCAAACACCAGAAAGAAAAGTACATTGAAAGGCATCGACTTGAAAGACAAGTGGGCAGGGAACATGGCCCTTGAATCAGATTAAAAATCTGGATGTATCCCCCATATAGTCATGAGTATGATTCTGCAACCTATGAATGATCGGGAGAGACAGACACTCCATGGGTTTACACAGGGCCAAAATTTCATCATCTTACTACTCTGTGAGAGTCGCAGAGGGCCAATTTTTTTTTTCTTTATTTGGGTTCTGGATATTAAGTTGTATATTTTAGAGCTAGAGCTGGGTACCAGAACTAATAATACCTTGTTCAACTCTAGGTGGAAGGTTAAATAAGTGATGATAAATCTTTTAGTACAATGGGTTATAAGTATTTACAACTTTAAGTGGGATTTGCTTTCTATTAATAGTTGGATAGCAAAAGAACTCTGGAGCCATACCTGTGGGTTTTTTTCTCCCCACAGAGGTCTCATTTATGTTTCTTATATTGTATAACATTTGAGAGTGATGACCTACTTGTCCTTGTGGTCAGGCAACACAGTCTGGCCATTTTAAGTGTTGAAAAGCAACTGTCATTAATAGCTTGTTTAGCCCATCAGTGGTTTGTAGACTGTAGTTGCTGCTTGCCAGAAATGTAGGCAGGCCCTTTGCTATTACACGCTCATCGATAGTACTACATTCTAGTAAAAGCCCTTTTCTCTCTGTTTTAGGCTATTTTGCATAGAACTTGTAAATAAAATGGCTGTATTTCAGTTCACAGTTTAATAATTTTATTTAACAGAAGCATAAACACAGTTAATATATTATTATCATACTTTTGAGGATGCAGGCAGAGGTTTTGAAACCTCTTCTCAAAGCAGAGGTTATGAACCCTGCTCATCCTTTGTCTGTTACATTTTAAAATACCTGTCTTATGTTTTGAAAACATTTTTGACATTTGCCTAAATGAGTTTGAGAACATAATTATCTCACAATGCACTGATGTTACTCATACACCATATATATGTGAAATATGTAAAGTATGTAAATGAAAAGTATCTATTACCTCATATACTACTGAAGGACTTCAGTGTAGTAAATCCCTCTCCTCCCAGCATTTTAATTTTTTTTTTCACCTAAGCCAGTATATATTTGAGGTTTAGGGTAATTGTGTGTGTTAAAACAGATGCTTTGCTTAAACTGTGATTGTGAGATAAAAAAGCATGAAGTTTTTCTTCTTTCTGAAAGATCAATTCCATAAATTTTTCTCTCTTTCCTTTTAACAAATAAGTGTGTCCTATGAATATATGCAAATTAAAATGCCTTTAAATATGGATTAAATGTTAATATCATGTTACTATCATGATTTCTTACTTTAGAAGTCCTAAATCTGGGAACCAGCTCACATTTCAGTCAGGAACAGTACCTTGCCAGTGATCCATTTCTCTGAAACATTTTGATTAGTTACAGGTTTATTAAAAATTGTTTCTGACGTAAATGGTTAAAAAATATCATCTGATCATCCAAATAGCATGAACTTAAGCCCTTTTTCCGAGTCTGCCTTGAGCCTGCCCTTACTCTGTGTCCTCTCTTCCAGAGAAAAATCTGTCGGTTTTTGTTGCATTTTTAAGACACAGTGGTTTTGTGGAAAATGGTAGCCAGTTAGCTTAAAAAATAATAATAGAAAGAACAGATGACAATATGTAATGTAATTTTAATGATACTACTAGTAGTCTCAGATTTATATTTAACCTAGATAAAATTTATTTTCCGACCTTTATGCATGTGTACT